>NC_051186.1:78692622-78781850 GCF_013339695.2 Rhipicephalus sanguineus | reverse complement strand
AATCAGCTGCTGCACTTCCACAAATAATAAAAGTATCCGGGAGCTGGACAGGCAGGCCGCTACGTAACGAATGGGCTTATAACCTTGGGGGTGACGTGACCAGCAGACGCTTAGCATCCCTGATATAAATCAAATAAACCTTCAAAATTCTAACAAAACTAGAACCTTACGAACAGCAAGAAATCTTTCCGCAGGTTGACCGATAGCTAGCGCGGAACAACGTACAGCCAGCCTCAAAAGTTTAGAGACCACGAGGCAAAAAAAAAAGAACTCAACATTCCCACTGCTTCGGCAGGCACCTTCAATTTAGATTTCTGGCCCGTTCTAAAACACGCTAAGAAACATTATCCGGCACTTCGACCGAATACAGCCACAAATTGCTGAAAAATTCAGTTTTCTTAAACCTAGTGGTCCCTAAACTTTTGACGGTTACTGTACAACTGTTCAATTCTGCTTTTGTTCCGTATCCCTGGTGTCAAGTTTGCGCCAACGTCAAGGCAAGCAGAGTGTGAACCAGCATTTCTGAAGAGCCCAATGAACCGCCCATGCTGTTTACAAGATATCCCATTTCCTGTCTTGGAAAACGAACAGCTGCGCTTGCACCGACACGATTTATTATCTGCCGGCTGACATGACTCGGTAAGCGCACCAAAGGCGAAAGCGTTTCGTTGGACCTAGTTCTCAGAACTGAAGCACAAGACGAGGGTGCGCAGGAGTCCCGACTGGTTTTGCTTCTCACTGCTTAGTGTGCGCTGGCTTGCAACAACCGGGACAGCTTGAATCAAGGCGTTCATAATAATAAATGTGGGGTTTAACGTCCCAAAACCACGATTTGATATGAGAGACGCCGCAGTGGAGGGCTCCGGAAATTTCGACACCTGGGGTTCTTTAACGTGCACCTAAATCTAAGTACACGGGCCTCAACATTTTCGCCTCCATCGAAAATGCAGCCGCCGTGGCCGGGATTCGATCCCGCGACCTTCGGGTCAGCAGTCGAGCGCCATAACCACTAGACCACGTGGCGGGGCGAATAAAGGCGTCAAGAAACGCATCTCCAGCAAGAACAGTTCGCAGAATGATGTCCCACACTCTAAGAAAAATCGATTATTTTGGCACAACATTTCTGCCACACAGCTATAATCGCCATCGGGCTTGCTCGCGTTCGCTTTCTTGAAAACCGGCTCTCGTCACTGTCCAATCGAGAATATGCCATGTCACGCTGATAGCACGCGCGCCGTTCGCGACCGAGAGTTCCGCGACCATGGTGGGTGATAACGCAAGGAAAGCACGCGTGGTAGGTGGCGCAAGGAATAGGGAGACACGCTTTTTTAGGGGCGTGGTGGTGGTGGTGGTGGTGTGCGGCGTGACCACCCTTACTGCGCATGCGGATACCCTCTCACACACCCTCCTCTCCACTCCCCCTCACCATTCCCCATGTCCTCTACCCTCTCCCCTTTCCCTCTCCACTCACCCTCTCACCTTCCCTCTCCCATACCCCTCTGCACTTCCCCTCTCCCATACCCCTCTCCCCTCCCCCTTTCCACTCTTCCTCTGAAACGCGGGCTAGACATGCCGAAATTCTCTCCTGCGCAACGCCGCGATGAGCTCAAGCGCATGCGCGTCCCCTCCCCTTCTCTCTCCTCTCCTACGCTGCCCCCTATCGCCCGCCTGTCGACCGCGTTCCCCGCTCGCCCTGTGAGAATTAACGGCCAGGCTAGATGGAAGATACGACGCGCGTAGCGTCCCTCTTCGTGTTCCACGACGCGAGGTCGGTAGCATGCCCAACAAAAGCCAACGGAACGCGATCGTGGAAGTGCTCCGGCTTCGCATCGCCTCATGGCTACGGTCCCCCCCCCCCCTTATTTTGCCTCGCGGCGCTGCGGCGCCGACGCAGGCAGCGTCTTGATTGAAAAAACCGACCGCTCGCGCTGCACAACCGTTCAATGACCACCCCGTATATATAGGCACTGGATTTTGACCTCCAAGGTAGTGCGTGTGTGCGATTTCTCCTGTGCGTGATTAAACAACGAAAATTCAAAGCGTACATGTAAAATTAAAGTGAGCTGCAAGTCGTCATAACTCTCATCGAACCTTTAGTATAAACGCCTCCGATCTCACGTCGGTGAGGATGTACTGGGCAGAATTCATGGAAGATTCACGGTTTACCGATGAACCTCCGCAGCTTCGCCCACTCATCATAATTCACTCCGTGGATATGCTGTGATTTTTTTTTTTATAGCATAAGGTGCAATTAAAAGCGGCTAAACAGCGTTATAACATGATTCAAAATTATTGCTCATACGAAAATAAATTCATTTTTGCCACCGCTAGGAGCACCCCTGCCTGATTGATCGGCAAGAAGCCATGATCTATTACACTTGGAAATGGGCGCACTGGCCGACTATTCCGTGCAAGAGTATGATTTGTTCGGTATACGAATGAACTGCTTAGTGGCTACACGTCGTTCTGATGTGTAGCCACAGTGCAGGCGAATTTATCGTGGACCGAAAATTCCCGAATAACGACGAAAATACGCAGTGTCACAATAATTCATTTTGTTATCTTTCTCCTAGTTGAGCATAAGCGGTCGCTATGGGTTGGGTTTCGGGGACATTTTGTCTATCACGTGACACCCAAGCGCTGTGGGTGTGGACCAGGTGTCCATTCATGGCCAGCCAGGGAGGAATGCGCAATACCGAACAGTTCTACATTATTCCACCTCTTATATCCGTACTAACCCTCCCGTAGTAGCAACGTTACGTCTAAGACTATGTTGTAATGGAATATCCGAACACCTGGGGGAACACGTCACGGTGGTCTAGTGGTTATGGTGCTCTGTTGCAGGCCCGAAGGTCGCCGGATCGAATCCCTGCCGCAGCGGCCGTTTTTTTTTCGATGGAGGCTTGAGTGCGGTGTGTTTATATTTAGGTGCACGTGAAAGAACCCCCATGTGGTCGAAATCTCCGGAGTCCTCCACTATGGCGTCCCTGATAATCATATCGTGGTTTTGGGACGCTAAACCCCAACTATTAAAAAATTAGGCATTGATTACCGTATATGACGTTTTTCTAACTTAAACACGCAAAATGTTTGCCCGTTGATGATTTTCTTATGACGACGGTGCATCGATTATACACATGCTCTGATTTTCACACGTTCCTGAGCAGTCATGGCAACGTGCATACATTTTAGGACCATTCTAAACGCTTCATTAATGAATATATCGCAGGTTTCGGGCAATTAATAAATAAAACGGCAAAGGATCTTTCTCCGCCTGGAAACGATGAAATAGAACGGTACATTTAACCGAAATAAAACTGGTCAAGCAGTTATACTTCGACCTGTTATAACCTAAGAAAACCTGTCAGGCATTTCTTCACGACATCAAAACCACATTGGTCTGGATGCGATTATGAAACGCCATTGTCTAACTTCGTTTTCATTTCGACGTCACCATAGAAATTCTGGCGGTGAATCTGTCCGAAATGTTTACAATGTCAAATAAAAATGCGTTTTGTAATGCATTGTATGACCTTGTACGTCTTTCCTCGCTCTGTTAGGTTCCCTTAGTAAGTTCGCGCGAGAAAAGTTGATCATGTTGAACCAACTAGCCGAATGTCAAGTTTCTCCGAAATAAAAATTTCACGCAGATAAGAAATTGACAGCAGATTCAACGAATACTTTCAATTGGTATTTACACATAAAAATAGCACTCTGCCTATTTGTGGCCTCTCTGTGATACCTTTCTCGGAGATGTCATGAGTGGAGCTTATTTGAGATTGTACTAATTCTAAATCCTAACTATGTTTAAAAGACAGCCCTCCTAATTCGTTCTTGAAATGGAATGGTTTGCGAAATACATCCGCGGCTTATATTCCAAATTATTGCTTGAAGCTCAAGTGTCTAATTGCTTCATTGTCACCAAAGGAGAACTACTTGATAATGGTGAACACTTCACTTTGTTCCACTTCAATAACACATGCAATTTTCCTAAAGACTAAATATTATATTGCACAAGGGGTTCATATGGCGTACCCTTTCATTAAATATTTTCTATGTGAGCCAACAGGAGTGTTACATAAGCAAAATATATACTTACTGTGATTACTTCATTGCTTTGTCCAGTAGTCATACACAACAAATACGAATATCGAAACACCAAGAGAAACGCCGTGAGACTGCGAAAATCGCACGAAGCACTGCTTACCGAGCCTAACGGAAGCTTCCTCAGTTTCGTTACTTAGAATAGCGTGGCGACACTCGCACGTGCCATCCACAACGCTGACGAAACCAAAGCAGATAAGCCGAGTTGCTTCGGTTCCCGGAGAGTGGTCACATGTTATCTAACTCCCGGAAACCGGACCTCGCCCTCGCCATTCCCACACCACATATTTCCTCCACCTTCGTCGTGAGACAGTTATTGTAGCCGCCGTATAGACGAAAGGCTGTGCCCCGATCAACCCAGCAGTACAGCAGCTTTTCTGTCATTTTTGAGCACCGAAGTGAGGCTGGCTAACATGGCCAGGTGGAACGTGGGAATATGCATAACACTAGCTGTTCTTGTCCCTGTCAAAATGGCTGGTGTTCATCATGAGCCAATGGATGCTTTTAGGGTAAGTTTTGCCTGTCGTTCGTCAAAAGGCTTCGAGTGCCTACAATTGCTTTAGAAGGGGTGACACCCGCTAGCGCAAGTAACGAGGGATGCATAACACATTATACAATAATGATTCTTCTGTGACCTACAAAGTTTTCTTTTTTTGGGGCACACAACACTCCCGGCTAGCTTCCACCAACGCCACAAAAAATTCGTAAGAGCCCAGAATGGTAGCAAAGTACACGCGAAGGCATCCACACGAAGTTGGATTAAAACGTGAAAGCTGTTGCCGGGCTTCGCGGACAAGTATTTTATATTTACTCAGAGGAGAGAAAGGCGTAGAAAAGACATGAAGGTGAACCAGAAGAAATCTCAGGTTGACTACCGTGCATTCGGGAAGGGGAAAGCGGGTGCGTAAGGATGAAAGAGCAGAAAAGAGTCTGTAACCACACGACTATGTCATGCAAATAGGGCTGTCTAGAAGCAACTCACCAGCATAGCCACTGAACTCTCACAACGCGTCGCTTAGTCCGGTTTCCCTAAGAAACCTTGGCGATGCCTCCATAGCGGCTCACGTTGAAGTCCGTGAAGGCCAGTGCCCTAGAATATTGTTTTCTGTCAGATGGCGGTAGTCCAGCGGGCGAAGTGCGGCTGAAAAGGCTGCTCTATCGGTGTGAAAGCGGGCGGATTCGCAGAGAAGGTGCCCGATTGTTTCCACGCACCCGCAGAGTTCACACAATGGGCTATCAGCCGTGGCCCTCTGCGTGGGCCCTCTGCGTGGGAGCCCAGTATTCACTCTGAGCCATGCCGGTGCTTGAAACTGCCTTGCAAAAAGGTCCTATACAGGCTTCATGTCGGGAAGGAACCACATTAGCATATGCAGTATAGCGTGATAGAAGAGTAAAATAAGCACCAAACGTCGCACAATGCGAATTCTGTCACAAGGCATCACACAATGCGAATTGCACAACGAGTAGGTTGTTGAATGCTTCCAACCCATTACAAAGGGCTCTGCCATAATTCTTCATCGTCATCAGGCACAGCATTAAAAAAGTGCGCATAATGTCTTACATGCATTTAGCAGGTACGACGGCTCGCCGTAGAATGACGAAAAATGGCACAGTGCCTGCTGCCCTAGTTCTAAAAAATTAGAATGATTTATAGCGTAGTGGGTTCCTCGCAAGTGCACTTGTATTGGTTGCCAAGGAAGCCCATAAGCGCATGATTCATTTCCTCGGGGTCTCAGTAAAATTACAATGATTTATAGCGTAGTGGGTTCCTCGCAAGTGCACTTGTATTGGTTGCCAAGGAAGCCCATAAGCGCATGATCCATTTCCTCGGGGTCTCAGTAAAGTTCTTCGACGCCCCCCCCCCCGTTTCTCTCCCACGCCAACGTATGTTATACAGCATGACGGGAGAGGAAAATAGCGATCGGGCTTCACCCAATGCAAATTGCATAACTGGTGGGCCGTTTAAAGCTTCCAGCCTATTACAAAGGGCTGAGCCATAATTCTTCATCGTCATCAGTCGTCGCGTCAACAAAGGGCACATAATGCCTTACAGACGTGTAGCTGGTGTCCCGCTTCCCCGCAGAATGACGAATAATGACTTAGTAGGTGCTTCCCAAGTTCACAAAAATTGTGATTTATGGCGTAGTGGGTGCCTTTCTAGTGAACTTGTATTAGTAGCCCCAAGGCAGCTTAGAACGGGCTCTAGAAACGCCGCTCTTCCAGCTTTCGCTGTGACTGTGCTGCGGCTTCAGCGCAGGCCTGGCGTTTTTTTGTGCGAGATTCATTCGACGTCGAAAACCCTGGAAGCACTCTGCCGCTATTCATTACTTTTCAGATTATATTAAGAACCTCCATCTGACCTGCTCTGAACACAGACGCATTATCCAGTACCGCAGTTTCTGTAGCATGGCGAATAGAAAATCCACCGCCCGAAAAATATCGAGTTACAGACATAAGTGCGCTATCCAGATTTGCAAAGAGAAGAGTAGCCAAACAGAGGATTCTTGTTTTAGAGGCGAAGCTCCTTATGCCGTGGGTCTGTCCATCCTCCGTTTGTTTTTAGCGTTGTAGTAGCCACCTCTAACTCGTGAGAAGCGCGCGTTCTGGTATGCAATAGAAAAAGAAGGCGACGTTGACGAGTGAGACTCTCGTGCGTGTTCGCCTGTGTGGCGTTCTTTCTTCTTTACTACGTCTCCTGTTTTCAACGACACCCGAAGATAACATTTCAGAAGTAACGCGCCATGAGGTTCCCTCTTGGCACGCTTCCTCTTTAGCTCGGAGTCGCCAGATGGAAGACAAGGCTGCGGAACGGAGGGCACGGAAGGCGGCTGCAGCACGCGTTCGAAGACAGAATCCTCAGGTGAGAGCCCGCGAGGCTGAAGCTGCACGTCGACGCCGCGAAGCAAATTCCGCCGTTCGAGCCCGCGAAGCCGAAGCTGCTCGACAAGCTGCACGGCTGCGGCGAGAAGACCCCGCCGTTCGAGCCCGCGAGGCCGAAGCTGCTCGACAAGCTGCAGGGCTGCGGCGAGAAGACCCCGCCGTTCGAGCCCGCCATGCCGAAGCTGCTCGACAAGCTGCACGGCTGCGGCGCGAATCGGATCTTCAAAATGTGAACGACCGTGAAGCGGCGAGAAAGCGCGCATACCGGCAGGCAGAGCATGAGGCTGTGCGAGCACGTGAAGTGGCTGCAAAACGCATCAGGCGGGCTCTGCCCGAAGGCGCCGACGCGCGCTTCCAGCGGGACTCCCTTGGTAGCAGTTTCGGCCATGGTTGCGGTGTGTGCAACAGATTGTGGTTCTCAAACAATATAGTCACAATATCTTTCATCAAGAAGGACCACGCTCACGCCAATGCCATCGCCGTGCTGCAGCGCGAGTTCGCTTCTCCCCACTCATCATCATTCACCACGTGGATATGCTGTGATTTTTAATTGCTTTTCTTATTTTATTGCTTTTTTATTGCTAGCTGCGGCGACCATGTCTGCGAAAGAAGTACGCTACTAGCTAGAAGAGCGAAAGTAGGAGCTAGTTGGTCAGTCGACACTTGCAGCGCACTGTTCAAACACAAAGAAGGCAGCACAAAAAGACACACAGGCACACACAGGACGAGTGCGAACTAAGTGTCACACCAATTTTAACTAACAACTAAGACCGTCGTTAGTTCTTGCTTGTCCTGTGTATACATGTGTGCTCTTTTTGTGCGCCTTTTTTGTTTGAGCAGCGCGCTGCAACTGTCGAGCTGTGACAGTTGTTAGCTCTTGCTCGTCCTGTGTATACCTGTGTGTTATTTTCGTGCGTCCTTCTTTGTGTTTGAGCAGCGTGCTGCTAGTGTCGTGCTGCTAGCCTTTCTGTGTATGACATTCCAATTTGTTGCTATCGCATTCATTGTTTTGTCCTTGCGGCGAAACTGCTTTTTTAAGAAGAGCTGTTATGGCTCGAGGTGTGTCGTGTATCGTAGATAGAAAATTGTCATCATCATTAACCGGTACGCGCTCGATCAGCAGGGGGTTGTATGTCTTGTGCACTCCCCGCGATGTCCGCGCTGAAGTCACAGAGCGTACAAAAGTCACTTCGCTCACTGCAGCGGCCGCGTTTGCGAAACGAGTGCGCTGTTCAAACAAAAATAAGCAACAATTGTGACAGTTAGTTCGCGCTCGTCCTGCGTGTACCTGTTCGTTCGTCTCGTGCATCCTGCTTTATGTTTGAGCAGTGCGCTTCAAGTGTCGAGCTGTGACGCATGATAATTCGCGCTCGTCCTGTGTGTTCTTTTCCTGCGTCCTTCGCGCTTGAGCCACGCGCTGAAAATTTCGAGCTGCTTTCCGTTCTTCGCGTTACATACCAATTTGTTGCTATCGCATTCATTATTTCGCCGTTGTGGCGAAACTTTTGACTTTTTTTACTAAAGGAACATGAACACTTCTTGAATTCCTGTTCCAATTTGCACACTCTTACACTGTCGACGTCTTTCGAAAAAGTACAATAGAAAGTTAAAAGGGATCGCAGCATAGCAGTAACATATATGGAATAAGCAATATGCTTCCAAGTTTGCTGTATCTGCCAGGGGGTCTTACAAACAGTACGTATGGCCTCGTTCAGATGTTTTTGCTCCTGTAGACGTATTTAAAAGCGTTCATGGGACTGCAATTTGGAGCACTTCCCTCACTCCCTCAGTATGACCGTCGTGCAACGTTAAGTCTTCCTTTCGTGTTACACACTTCACGCAGTGGGAAAAGCAACGATGTCGAAGCGCGCGTGTTCTCTACAAAATTATGCCAGCTTAGCATTAGTGGTGCCTAGCCTCAAGGAAGAGAGCAGCGGGGTGGCCTTCCTGGTTTCTTTCTATCTTTATTTTTTCTTTCTCTTTCTATCTGTTTCTTGTATCTCTTTTTGTATGTTCCTTTCTATTTCTTTCTCCCTATTTATTTCTTCATCTGTCTACCCATTTCTTCCTCTTTCTCGCTCTTATTATCTATATTTTTCTTAATCCCCCTTCTCCTTTGTTCCTCTTTCTGTTTTGCTCTGTGTTTTTTCTATCTGTTCTTCGTGTCAGTTTCTTTTCCTCTCTCACTCTTTCTATGTCTTTTTCTGTCTTTCTATCTTTTTATGTCCTTATTTCCTTTATTTCTCTCAATTTTTTCTTCGTCTTTCTTTGCATCGCTTTATTTCTCTCTCTTTCTTTCTCTCTCTCTTTTTCACGTGTTCATTTTCGTTTGACCGTCGCACCTGCTGTACACGGTAGTGAGGCTTGCCCCATTCCTGTGGCGCATACCGACTGAGGAGTTTTGCATGACGGAGCACAAGTTACCGATATATTAAAGAGCTTCGCTGTACAGAGAATGAAGAGAGTGCGTGCCGGATTATGATGATGATAGTTTTTTACGACGGAGCACAAGGTGCCGACAGGTTAAACAGCCTCGCTGTTTTTTCCTTTGTATATTGCTGAGATGGCTTACTGTGCCCGGCCCCACAAAACTCAATGAAGCATCGTTTTGACAGTACCTGTTAAAAATAATTATGGATAGGAAAGTATTCATTGCCGAGGAATGTCCCGGACGATTATTTGCAGGCATATTTTAATAGTTAAAGGAGCAGAGGGCGATGACTCCTCAACAAGAAAATTCGCACTAGGATTTACCTTTGTTCTTATAATTGTTACATATACGATGCACATAACTTTAGTGTTCTGACTTCTACCACAATGTTTGAAGTGTTTATACGCGTATCATAACAAATCTACTTCGATATTGAGCAACAAGTCAGATAAACGCGATAGGGATCTTTAACCGCTCGAAGCAGTGAAGTGAGCGAGATTGCCACAGATTAGCGCGACATCTAAAGAAGACTCAAGCGAAAAGAAAAAATAGCGCTAAGCTTCGAACACTTTTGTGCGTGACCTTCGATTTGACTCCAGCATAAAGCTTGTTATGTTATTAGAGTATGAATATTGCCACATGCGTTTTTTTATTATTATTATTACTTTTGCTGTATTCGATTTTCGCCGATAAAAACTGTCAGCAACGCTCAGCGCAAACCGCGCCTCATTGTTCGAGAAGTTTCGCGATGATTGTAGACCATTTTGTTAAGATTGCGCGCAAGACGCGAACACTCCAGCTTGTTCTAGAGATTGCACGACAACCAGCGATAACGCTGGAATATTCTACGGCACATGCATAAATGCCGACGCGCTTCACCGCTTGTCAGTTGATCGACGGACGACGCCCTGTTCGCCGCTAGCATTGTACAGCGTGTATTGCTGTAGTTCTAGTTCTCATTTTCCCGGCCACAAGTTCGGCCAAATAAACAGTTTCATTCTGCAAACGCCGACTGCTGTCTTCGTCGACGTCACGACCACGTGACAATAGTAGCTAACAGCAATATTAAAACACAACTCATCCTGCTCGTGTTCGTATTCCTATATACATAATCTGCTTTCTCGACACAGAAGTAAAGGCCTGAGGACGACTCAGCTTCACCTGTACTATAGTTATTCTCTTCGACCACTTCATGCGAAGCCTCATGTTCCTTCTTTTTCCGTCTTTCTTTATCATTTCCCTTGAACCTAGCATGTATTATGCGTTTTTGTATAAATTCCACTGAATATGCCGTTCTTTCACCAACATTTTGTTTGCCTTACTGTATACTGTACATATCGTGTTTCTTTTTTTTTTTTCTATGTAGCCCATATATGCTGCAATTACGCTACAAACGTTAGTGTTCGTTTATCTGACTTGTTTTGCTTTGATTTTATTCCCCTCTTTCTCACTATGTTTTTCTTTTTATTAGTTGTACTGAAAATCATTGTACTGCCCAACTGCCACGCTCTCCAATGAGAGTAGCAGTATTGTAAATAAATAAAATAAATAAAAAATTGAAGAGCAGAACGCGATAGCGTAATCGTACCCTGTTCGTATCGCCTTCCCAATCGCTAGCCTGCCTTCGCTTCTTGGCGGATACTTAACCCGAGCCGCAAGAAAAGCCAAAGTGCGGACGCCCTCCGGCTCCTATATCCATGCATGCGGTCTGACGAAAGACGGCCACACGGCGGGGCGATGCCGTTCAAAAGCGCGCCCGTGGGCCCTTTGCGCCATCTCGCGGGTGATAGTCAAGCCGTTGAAGAAACTCCGAGATGTGCGGACCACCAACGCTAAATGGTCTATAAAAAAGCTCGGTGTTAACATGCAAGAGGATTTATGCGTGGTCGCCCAGCGGCTACACGCTTCGCGCCACAGAGCGAGGGGTCGCATACTCGAATCCTCTGTCCCACTCGAACCGAATATTTCTTATTATTTCTTTATTTCCATCTGCCTCGAATTTTAGCTCACGGACAACCCATATTTGTCGCTCACAACCAACGCCGCCGCCGCCGGCGACACCGGAATTTCTGCGAAACGAGATCTTTAACGCTCTTGCGTTAGTAGGTTAGCTTACACCAATGCGTTGCGTTAGTGTGTCTCAATTCCGCTATTGCACAATTGAGACGCCCTACGGCTTCACCACCGATAGCACTGGAATGGTCGATCACTCACGTATAAAGAATGACGTGTTCATCCCCTCCTGTTTCCCTTCTCTAGGTCAGCTCAACGGTAAACGAGAGAGGCTGAAGCAATACATCGACTTGTACCCGACATGACAGTAATTAAATTACAGTAATTAGTTTTTCCTTGCTGAAATAAGCAAATGTAATCAATTAGGCTTGTGGGGTTGTAATTTAGTAATGTAATGAATTTCTTTAGGCTAGTGATTTCAAGAAAATTACTCATTATATTCCCCGATTTTCATTGTCTGAAATACAGCATGTCCGCTTCTGTTATGGCGTAACAAGTTTACCAAAAGAGTAGAGCAAAGTAACAGAGACACCATAAACTGAGTGCCAAACCTCCAGCCTGGATAGGAGGCAGAATCACAAAAAATCTACGTAAGCGTCCGAACTGGAAGCCTTTAATGGCTTTGATGTCGCTGTCTTCTGCTCAAATTTTCTCAATGTAATTGCATTGCTTTTCAAACGTATAAATATTGTAATCTGTGGGGGCACTCATACCCCCTGTAAGGTCGTTTTCGCCGCCGAGCGAGGGTTTGCGCTGTGCTCCCGAGGTGGCGCCAGTGGCGCCGCATGTTACGAGGGTTCATGAGGAGGGGGAGCTCTTCCTCTTTTGGGGACTGGCACCTGGCGCGCGAGTTGGTGGTCGCCTCTCGCGGGACTCCCGTGGGAACAATTACGCGGCACAAACTCGCGAACCCCGGTCGTGAGACGAACGTCGGCGAAGCCGCATTGGCGGAACATTGTTTCTTTATTTATATATGAAAAAAAAACATGGGAAGGTAGGCTCCGTTAGAGCCGGCTATCCCATAAACGTGATAGTAGTATTGAAAGAACGCATAAAAATAAGACCTACAGCGAATAAAACAATAGGAAAATAAAAAAATAATCAGAAGCCCTATGTACATATTAGTGATGCAGAACTATTGGTAAGTTGATTATCGATAGCATCGTTAGTATTTTTGAAACTAACGGTAGTATAAAAGTACTATCGATAGTACTACTATCGACAAACTATCGATAGTGCAATCGGTAGAACCATGTTTAATATTACTAGCGATATTACTGCCACGCGTGTTTATTGCATTGTTTTGATGTATTCGGATTTCATCCACAAAGACTGTTAGCAACGTTTGGCTCGGACAACGTCGTAATGTTTGAGAAGCTTCACGATTGTTTGAGATCATTGTGTTAAGATTACGCGCCGGACGCTAATAGTCAAGTTTATTCGAGAACTTACGCGAGCACTGCAGTGATAACGCTGGAAGGTTCGATGACTGGTGTATAAATAACACGCGTTCCACCGATGATCAGATTACTCGACGGGCGACGTCTGTCCTCGCCGCTATCAGTGCGCAGGGTGTATCGCTTGTATTTTGAGTTTTGATTTTCTGGACACAAGTTCGCCCAAATAAAGAGCTCCGTATTACCCAGTCTTGCTGCAGCATTCTTCACCGTCATAACCACGAGATAATACTATCGATAGTGGTGTGAATAATGATGCTGTTGCCGAACGCCCATATTGCAAAAAAATATTTGCGATAGCCTACACTTCGCTTCATTTATGAGCAATTTTTGGCGACAGAAATAGATTATTTCCGCAGCGAAAATGGCGGAATATGTCCATCAATATATTGATATTCAAAAGCAACTAGTTACACTTTGCAATTAACAAACTTAGTTCTTGATATTTTTTGTTATTTTGAAATAACAAAATGCAATATACACTTTGAAGCCGCGCAGTTCTACCACATGTAACGGCTTCCTTTTCGCTACAGCTCAACAGTTTGAGTTTATGATCACTTGTCAGCAAAGCACTCTGGCGAAGAACACAAGCATGTCAACTTTCTTGCCCTTCAGCCTGCTCCTCCGGCTCCACTATGTACCACGCGCGCAGGGAAGCAAGTTTATTCTGCAATGAGTTCGCGCTGTTGATATTATGCTCCCGATATTACCATCGAATTTACTATCGACAGCGCTATCGATAGTACTTTTTATCATTGATAGTTCGATAGCGACTCAGCTATCGATATATCGATAGTACAATCGATGGTTCTGAAGGAAGAAACAAGCGGACAGACAGGGAGGTTAGCCAGTTCTTAGACCGGCTGGCTACCCCTGTGCTGGGGGAAGGGGTAAGGGGGATAAAATATGATAGAAGAGAGATGTTACAAAAAAAGGAGAGCAAGAAGCGCAATAATGCTTTTAAAGCCTTCTGTGCTGATGATGGACTCGGACAGGGTCAGCAGTAGTGATACACATTGTGTATCACTAGTAGATACACAATGTGTGCGCATAAAGAATGAGCAGAGTCCGCGGCACATTGTGTGCGTTATGTTGTCGTGTGTGCCGTGTTGACATTCTAGTGTGTTAATGGCCGTGTTACTCACGTTATTCGTACTATTCGGCTGGCGTGCTCGCCGTTTAGTAACAGCTGTTAGTGTCCATGTGTTCGTCTGCACGACGGCGTGTACCAGGGGCATAACCAGGGGGAAGGGTTTAAACTCTCCCCCCCCCCCCCCGTTCCAAAATTTTTCGATTTTGCATGTGTATATGTACGCGCACAAATGCAAACGCACGCACGAACAGCCATAAAGTATGGTTACCCCCCCCCCCCCCCAACCCCCCCCAAAAAAGGTCTGGCTATGCTACTGGCGTGTACTGTGTCTGTGTTCCATGATCGCGGCTCTCTCGATACACCACAAATGACATTAGTCTCGGCCATAATATGCAATGTTTTTACTTACACTTCGAAAAATTTTAGATGAGCAAGCAGATATGTTATTTAATTACCATTTAGGATAATTCTGCCATGTCTGACTGGTACACATATGTGAAGCACGCGGTCTGTATCTTTGTAGGGAAATGAGATTGTGTATTTTGGATTAAGAGCACTTGTAAGATGAGTGGTGGTTCTTGGTGCCTGCAGTATCTATAAAACAGCCAGATCAAAGCTCACGAAGTAAATGGTTAGAAGTTAAACTTGTCTTGAGTTTTTGACCGCATCTCCATGAAAACGCTGGGCTATAGGATTTGTCCTTATGTTTCACAGCATTACGCTCCTCATCTCTTTGTTTTCTCTTTCCCAGGCAATGGGAAACTTTGAAGCCGGCGTCAGCATCTACACATCCACCAATGACCCAGCATTTAAATGCCTCACCGCCACTCAAACAGCATTTGATCTCGAGGCGAGGACAACCACATACGTGTGGCATTTCAAAGGCCATGACGGCGCAGTCAAGTAAGCCCGCAAGGCATGAATTAGTTAACCAGTGACATAATGTTATGAGTCGTCCACTGCCTAACAGATGGACGAATTCAGAAAGTCGTTGTATGTCATGCTGACATAGTGCCACGCGCGTCTTTATTTTTCTGTGATCAGGGGCGCGATCTTGTATGCGTTCTTAAAACGAACGGAGGCGGTCCGTTCTATCCAGCCGCACGCGAATGGTCAATGTGAACCGTGACAGACGTCACGGCCCTACATTGACCAATAGCGTGCGGCTGGATAGAACGGACCGCCTCCGTTCGTTTTAAGAACGCGTACAAAATTAGAGGAATGAGGGGGACGGAATGCGTTGAAACGCAGTCCGTCCCTCTCATTTGTGTCGAGAGTTGTGATAGCTCCGTGACATCAAAATGACGTTGCGGAAGAAGAACCTCAAACAGGGGGCGGGCTGCTCGCTTGTATGCTCATTCGCGCTTTGGTTACGCTGCGGTCAGTCTCGATATAAAACTCGCTACCAGGCCGGCAAAACTGATAGTTGGGCGAGTTGGTAGGTATTCATGGTTAAATTTGTGGCGTGCACAGTTGACAGGGACACAAACAAGAGACATAAATGAGCGATAACTCACAGCTGTTTATTTTGAAAATGACTTAACATGTAAGCATCACGAATCTGCGCAGATCACGAGCAAAGCGAACAGTGTGGCTTGCATACAGATTGCAAAGCACCAAGAAATTTTCAAAATAGCCAATTCTTAGTCCCCTCGCAGTACCATGGCATCACGTTTAAAGCAAGCGTATTTACACTGTGGTGGCTGTTCTGTAGAAAAGCTTGCAGTTATTCATGAGCGAAAACTTGTCTTTTTTTTCTGCAGGAAGAACGTTACTTTTTATGTACGCGAGGGACGTGCTCCCCAGGAGGTCACCTATTTCCTTGACAACGGTGCGTGCTATGTTGTTTCACTAGGCACTTGCCTTGTGTGTGGAATTTTTTGTATTGCCTACATCACGGTCCTCATCACGGTACTAATGGTTGATGAGCCACACACGTCTTCAATTTTCTTAACGAAAATTTAGACGAATGTCAAACAGTTGTTTGAAATGCCGGCGACAATCTTGCAAAAAAAAACTGCAGCACTTTCAACGCTAACATTTAAAATCAACAATCAGAAAAGGTATTCTTCCGTGTTCGCTTTTCACCGAATACTCATTTGCGCACTATGTGGCATATGTTCTTGGGTATCTTTCGCCCAGTTTCTGTAACGCGTTACGACATCCGCAACGATTTCTGATAAAACATATCTCGAAGGCTTTCCTTAGCTATAACAGCCAGTGAAATTGAAACCCGAAGTATACGTAAGAGCGGAAGTGCGTACTCGGAAGTCACGTGGCTGACGGTGAGTGACGTAACGGCATTATTTCGAATGGAACTACAGGTTGGTCACACATACATTACGAATTGACTGTACTAGGACGGGGGTGAAGCCCGTGCAGTTCGCGGCCGTGTTGTAAGGGTTTCGTACCGGTGCGTTCGCGTTCGACCTGCTGCAATTATTTTTATATTATTTGCTGTCATACAGCCGAAGACATAATAGCCAAAACCCGGAAACGTTTGTAGAGAATATCTCGCTTTAAATAGAGCAAGCGCGTGCTAAGTTCGCGAGCATGATTCGCCGCCGTGTGAAAGTCCAACGATGCCGCATGGTGACTGATTTAGCGGGTTGTATAATCCGGCTTTTACTGTCCTGGAATGGCCATACTGCTTTATGCTGTATGTTGTGGCGTCTTCCTATGCAAATCGCGCTGAAGTTGTATAATACGCGCAATGTACGCAGACAAACGTTATCTACTGTCCTAGAATGCCCCTACTGCTTTATGCGGTATGTTGTGGTGCCTTCCTACGCAAGTCGCACTGAAGTTGTATAATTCACGCGATGCACGCAGACAAACGTTATCTACTGTCCTAAAATGCCCCTACTAGTAGTTTTACGCGGTATGTTGTGGTGCGTTACTATGGAAATCGCACTGAAGTTTTTCAAAAGCCAGAAGGAGATCGACTTTACGCCGCCAAAGCCGACACTGGTTCCTGAAAGCTATCGTGTTAAGATTAACAAAATGTATTCTCGCCGTTCCTGGGTAGATATCACCTGTGGCGCTTAGCCGCAGTGGAGTGCGGATAGATAGATAGATAGATAGATAGATAGATAGATAGATAGATAGATAGATAGATAGATAGATAGATAGATAGATAGATAGATAGATAGATAGATAGATAGATAGATAGATAGATAGATAGATAGATAGATAGATAGATAGATAGATAGATAGATAGATAGATAGATAGATGGACGGACGGACGGACGGACGGACGGACGGACGGACGGACGGACGGACGGACGGACGGACAGACAGACAGACAGACAGACAGACAGACAGACAGACAGACAGACAGACAGACAGACAGATAGATAGATAGATAGATAGATAGATAGATAGATAGATAGATAGATAGATAGATAGATAGATAGATAGATAGATAGATAGATAGATAGATAGATAGATAGATAGATAGATAGATAGATAGATAGATAGATAGATAGATAGATATGGTCAAAGTGCCTGTGGTACGCAAAGTATTGCTTCGCATTTAAAAAGATCAGAGTGCACACTTCCAACTGCTAAGTCAGCAACTGTTTGTATCATCTCTCTTTGTTACTGTGCGTATATCAGGTGCAAAATGGTTAAGCATACATTGAGATTCTGAGAGGGGGTATTTAAAATGTGGACCGCTATCTATAGGCAAGGACAAGAGCTCTAGACGGGAAAAATGAAACCTAGCTATTGCATACCGCAGCATTTGATGAGCTGCTAACTGGCACACTTTAACCTCGGTTCTGCGATTCCATCACGCTGCTGAGTGCCACTGTGCAGGCCACTGGTAGCCATTGACAACACCGGGAAAAGCGAAGACTTCTTTCGATCGAATTTTTCGATCAATTGAGCGATGAGATTATCGACGCAAACTGTTTCCGTCGACGAGAATGGTTTCAGTACGGAACTGTGGTCGGCGCGGAAAATGTCGCCCGGCCTGGGTTCCCGTTTTCCTCTGCATTTTTGTAAACAACCGGCGAGTCTTAGGTTTTAGACTTGGCGAACAACCAGCGAGAGAGTTCCGATACGCTCATTCTGTTTAACAGACAGGCGTCACAACAGCACGAGAGCATGATCGATCGTCAATTGCTTGTCGGTGTTGCTTACTGATGAAAACAATTGTTGGCAAGTATAAACGTGCGTACGTCTGCGTCAACGACTTCAAATGGGCAGGATATTAAGGATCTGAACCAGATACGCTGATTTACTTCTCCAGAAAAATTGCGTCATTCGGGCGATCACTTTCAAGGACATCAGTGTAGACATGCAATATGACCTTGTATGTAGGTGGCGTAGCATATATCCGGTGCTGCAGCCCGATTAGGCTTGAGGACCCTAACAAAACCATCATGCAAGCTTTGCCGTGCTAAGGGCTCCGACGCCGTCTGTATTCCGCATCTGCCCTTTTCCCATAGCCCACCTAATTTGCTTATGTTTGCTTTCGTGTGTAAAGGTGCGCCACTAATCAGTTGGAGGTAGAAGAATTGGGTAATAGCGCCAGAAATGGAACAAAAAGGATGGAACTGAGACTAATGCGGTCTGTCTAAGGTCTGTCCCTTTCCTTGGGATGTTACTAAATTCTCCTAGTGTGCACCAACAAGCCCAAGATAACACCTTATGCAAGTTGGTGCTAGAGTTACTGTATAGACTCTAAAACGGCATTTAATGTCTTGTTGGGCCTGTTTGTTTGGTATATTATGACATAAGCAATTCAAAAGCATATATAGATGCCTGTATAGCTGAAGGAACAAGTGGAGAAAAAGCCGTGCGAGCGTCGCGTACGTCGCGCAGAAAAGGGGTTTCGATGGAGAGGATTCAGCGTGCGCGCGATATGCATGAATGACGTGCGTATATAGCCTTGAATATTTGAGACAAACACCTGTTCTTATTATTTACTTTTCGTAAAAACACGTACTTCACCAAAATTTCGGGGGCGGGGGGCTAGGCCTCCCCCCTGGCTACGGGCCTGGAACATAGTATTGCAGTTTGAGCTTATTAACACGAAAGTGTTTTATGCCGGGGTCCACCACGGCTCCACTGACGCATTCCCGTCACGGATATGACGTTGTAAGATATAAATACTAACATATGCCAAAGAAAATTTAGAAGAAAAAGTTCCGTCACCGGGAGTCGAACTTACGACCCCTCGATCGCCAGCGCGAAACAACTCCGCCACAGACGACACGTTCTTCGCCATACTAACGGCGTGTTATTTATATACACCATTTGCCGGTGCCGGTACTCCGAGATCGGCGTACATCAGCGTGTTTTCGTTATCACTAGTGAGATGGCGCGAAGGGCTCGAACAGCGCGCTTTAAATGTCGTCGCCCCAAGCGTTGAGATGAGCGTGTGCCTCTACAGGGCGTGGTCGCTCCTGCGCGCGCTCTTATCTTGTACGTCTTGCGCTCTTACCGCATGTTTGCCTTGAAGTTACAGAAAGCGCGAAGGTCACATCGTTCACTGCAGTGGCCGCTTCTGCGAAAGGAGCGCGCTGCTCATAAACAAATAAGTTACAACTGTGAGAGTTCGCGCTCATCCTGTGTATACTTGTGCGTTAGTTTCGTGCGTCCTCCTTTGTATTTGACCAGGCGCGCTTTAACTGTCGAGCTGTGACAGTTGTTAGTTCGCGCTCATCCTGTGTATGTTCGTTCCGTGCGTCATTTCTGCTTGAGCGGCGCGTAGCAAGTTTCGAGCTGCTTGCCGTTCTTCGCGTGACATTACAGCTTGTTGCTATAGCATTCATTCCTTCGCCCTCTGGGCGAAACAATGCACAACAGACGCTCAACTACGTCTGTGAAGACACGTTTTACTTTCGTGTTATACCGATTCCTATGACAGAGAAATCAGCCATGTTTTCTTTTAGGTTTTTTCACACACACACACTAAACTCGTTAAGAAACAATTTCCTGTTACCTCAGGTTCGAAATGCATATCGCTATGGCCGAAGGATCGGCGTATGCTTAGCTTGCGAAGCAGTATGCCCCTCTAAAAGTTTCGCAGTGGCTGTCTGGATGAGATTGTAGGAGCGTGGAACACCGACACTGTGTTCTCGTCAATTTGTGGCGGCCGCTCAAAAGCCTCTCGCCACTAGACCTCGAAGGAAGCGGCTGCGTCTCGTTGCCCCGAAAGTTCCCGCTAGGACTGCCGCCCAGTCTCTGCTAGTGGAGGACGCTGGCAGGCGATTTTGCGACTGTGTCCAACACAGCGGATGTGCTAAATGTTGCCGAAGCACAAAACATTGCGCGTATCCCCTTGTCTGCGATTATTCGTAGCTTATGTATGTCAGGAATTTATTGTACTGCTCTTGCGTGGAAGTATCCGTGACACTGCTTAGCTTCGAGACTCGCGTATTACTAGTATATAACGAACCTGCACTGGCAACGTCGCTGTAGTCATCGTTAACACAAATTCAACCTTCTACCTTCATTCTGCATCTCCACATCGTTACATCTATGCCATAATGTTTTTGCTCGCTAAGCGTATAACCGCACTTTCTTGCAGTTGATGTGTGTCTTTCTGCCCTTTATTCTTTTCAGACACAACACTGATATATACTGCATCCTGCCTGTACACGGACTACTCGAGCTTGCGCTGTCAACAGAGTTCCCTTCTATGGGCATGACCGTAAGGCTTCCGAGCTATCCGTCTACCATGGTTTTGGACTCTCTGTCTATATTAGAGTGACAGTTGAACTGTGTTAAACTGTAGGATGTCACAACTCAGAAAGTATTTTATTACTTTACGTGCGCGACCCCATGCTCTCCGGCACCCCCTCATCCGTTAGCGTGGCAGTTGAGATTTAGGGGCCTGTACCGTGCGTCTTTGATGTGAAGTGCGATCGAGTCGCTGAAGACTTAACGGTACGCCGCAAGTGTATGAAGGCTAATTAGATATACGTATGACGACCTTTTTTTTAAGCTCAGCGAGATGTTTCCCTGTGCTCACTGAATTTGTATAGACCCCTAGTATTAGGGACTCTTGCAAAATCCAGAGAGCGAAAAAAAAAACCTAGTTAAAAATTGCATAGCTATAAGGCTGACACTACATTGTGGGGTCTGTCAGTTCCACAACGGCGCTATAGTAAAGGGCAACAGTTCTCTTAGACATGCGGCAGCCAAACCGCATGGCGACGCAACACCCATAATAGGCTTGAGTTGTCGGCCCGTGTCAGCTACAACTCACCGTGCAAAAGAATCTGATTTAGCTATTGCAGCATTTGCCTACTGATGGCATACACACGTATAAAGCGTGTTTATTCTATGAATTGAATATTTCCGAGAGCCAAACTTCCTGAACGCAAGGTTGGCACCTGCGGCGAACTATATAATAGTATTCACAGTCATACAACTAAGCCTCTACCAATGTTATGCATCACAAGAATACAAAAAAAAAATATGCCAGCTTTGCACTAGTGGTGCCAAGCCTGGATGAAGGGCGCAGCTGGGTGCCCTTCCTGGTTTTTCTATTTTTAGATGCGAAGCAGCTTTCGCTCGGGGCTGTGTCCGTCCTTCCCTCACGCGTCCGCTCCCCACTGCGCATGCGCCATCTCTCCCCTCTCTCCTCGCGTGGGCGGTAGGAGCTGGGGTGGAGGAGGTGGCGTGAGCGCTGCCTCCACTTCGTTTCTCCTCTCCCGTTTCTCTCTCTCCGCCACAGCTGTGCGCTCGTACATAATGCGGCGTGCGCCCGCTCCCGTTGCACTCTCCTTCGCAACGGCGCTATGGACGCTCGCGAAGCTGAACGTAAACGGCAACGCCGGCAAGCGAATCTCGAAGCTGCGAGGCGACGCGAAGCCGAAGCGCAACGGAAACATCGAGCTCGGGGGGTAACGTTACTGGTACACAACATTTACACAACTCCACACACCAATGAAACATACACGGAAACAAAAATGGAACAACAATGGAAACACAGGTGAATACCCAGCGCTTCTTCGCATCCCCACATGGTTCCCATTAGTGGGAGATGGTGTAATTTTTTTCTTTATTTCTTTCTCTTTCTTTCTGTTTCTTGTATGTCTTTTCTGTACCTGTTTTTTTTCTGCTTCTTTAGTTCTCTCTCTATATATTTTTTCTCGCTCTTTCTATCTTCATTTCTCTCTCTTTCTCTTTCTATGTCGTCTTCTTTCTCTCTCTTTCTATGTTTCTCTCTATTTCTCTTTCCTTCTTTCTTCTCTTTTTCTATCGTTCTCTGTTTCTTGTACTTCTTTCTTGTATATGTTTCTTTCGATTTCTTTGTTTCTCACTCAATTTTTCTTTCTCCCTTTTCCTATATTTCTTTCTCTTTCTTCGCTTTCTTTCTCTCTCTGTCTATTTATCGCTTCCTTTTTGCAAGGCGGTCGCGGCAGCTCGCGAACACTTCTATGGGCAATGGAGGTGGACGATAAGCATGGCGCCAGAAAGCAGTGCGTGGTACTATCACATATAGTCACTGATATACATATGTACGCGCTCATGCACAGAGTGAGTTGCTGCTGAAACTAACCAATAGCAGATGTCGCCAAGAAGAATATAGGCGGTATTATCTTCGTTGGCAGGCCAGAAAGCCTGAATAAAATAAGAGGGCAAACGTGGTGACAACGTGGTGCAACTATTATATACTTGCCCGAAAGGGAAATGGATTGTCACAGAAAAAGCTCTATCGAAGACTTGCCCACTGCCAGCCTTTCATTGTTTCCGGTAGTGAAGTAACCATCCCAGTATGGCCCCGGTCCCAGATTTGATGCCATGGACACGCGAACTCTAGCTTCTTCAACTGCAAACCTTCTTTCAGAGACACGTGTGGCTCTTCTTCTTGACAGCTCCTTGACTTGTTGTTGACGCGGATATACGTGTGACTGGTTTTCTTCTACTCTTCTCGCAGATTGTATGCTCTGGGTGAAACCTGACGTCGTTCAAGCAATCCCCCGTCACTGCGTGGACAACTACAAGGTCAACTGTCCGACCAGGTTCCCGACGTATGACCAGGAGCGCTGTAATGGGGACGAATAAAAGCAAACGCAGCGATGCACTTGCCTTTGCGCTCGGATGAGTACTATACAAGCTCTGTTTTACTCCCAGCCAAATGAATTATCGGCTGGCCGGATCGACGAGCACATGCGGGCAGGGAATACACCTACGAGAAAGCAATTAGACTATGCCTAAAATGAACCTGACGAATGCTGCTGTCCGACATTGTTGTTATTTCTATGGTATCGTCATACCGAGACGAATTGACAGGGCTGATCATTCAAGCCGGCAAAATGGGAGAATTGGGTACTAATGTTGAATTCCAACGGTGGAGTCGGAGCAGCCGACGGACTCCGCGAACGAGCACTCAACTCTGGCACAAAGCAATGCCTCCAAATACGCGATTGTAACGCAACCGGAATCGCCGGAGCAAGGCGGAAGCGGAAGTTCCATCTTCTGAGTGACGAGTTGCCCAGAACATCTTGCGTGTAGTTATTCCATTCCGCTGTCGCATTCTGCCGGATCTCCGCCCGTACGCGGCCGTTTCAGCGTCGCTTTCGTTATCTGATGAATCGCTCGAGGAGGAACCTTTCTGGCTTGGAGCTGTCGCTATCGAGCAGCGGAAGCGATGCCGCACGATTTGCTGAGCCATCCATGTCATCCGTCATTACTACCAAAACAGACGACTACCGGCGGCGCCCCCAAGTAGGCAAACATCATTAAACGCATCGCAAAAAACACAGACACAGAAAAGGAGCACGTGTTAGTAGACAGACAAAAGCGGGCAAACGTGTTAAAGGTAGTACGTCACGCCGACTTCTGGTCTCCTCCACCGATTTTGGCGGAGCAACTTTCCCTGCTCCGCGGAGTGACTCCCTCTCTGAATTCACTCCGACTCTCTCTTTGGAGCGCTTCACTCCCGCCCTTACTTAGTCATTGGAACACACATGCTCCAAAAGGAGCAGAAAAACTTCCCCCGAGTCCGTCATTGGAATTCCACATAACTGTGAAAACACCCCCTCCGCCACCTCATCTTGCTTAACAGTCATTTGTTGCTTGTCACATATGGAATGCATTTCATTGTGCCACCATCGCTCTTATTCATTTGCAGTGGTTTGTGTGTTTTAGAGTGAGTAATAGCTAAGCGGCTCAGCGGAACCGCGGGCCCACCTGACGAGCGGGGAGGGCAGCGGAGCGCAACACGAAAGGAAGAGCAATAGCTAAGCGGCTTAGCGTCGCCCCGCTTGTTCTAGCGGACCGTTTTGCTGCCCCACCTGTTGGACAAACTGTCGGCTGAGTAACCTTCACCAGCTGTCGAATAAGGTTGTAGCTATTGTGGAAAGAATAATAAGGAAGATGGTTTTCATTAGGTCACATGTAATAGATATAAATATTCTCCGAAACGCATCGCTTACGCCATAGCTACACGACACGAAACGTGTTATGAAACACTGGACACTTACACTCCGGACCTGCACATGCTACCGATCATGGAGGAATGCATAGAGTTTCTTACAATAATACCTAGAGGGGAATCTGGCGCTCTACGCGGGCTCCTTAGGCGGCGCTTCAAATGATGGGAAGTACAGGCTTCGGATTTGCTTCGGATGGATTAGGTTCTTGAGATTCGCGACGCTCGTTTGCCGAGGGTAAAACAAAGCGATATGAAGTTATTTCCAATTAAAACTTGCTTCATTCTTCTGTACGTAAAAACTTACTGCAAAAAGTTTGCGCGACCGTGAGATGAAGCTGAAACCTGAACAAATTTAACCATCAGGGTATGCATTACTCTGCAGTTGTATTCCAGATTTGGCTTCACAATATAATGAAATATTTCCTTTACAACACTTAAAACAAACACGCTTGTGTTTCCCTAGAAAGTACGCATTATCTATTTATGGAAATAACAGTACTGTATTGAGAGAGAAACACTTAACGTATCGTCTGTTGCGATGCCAGATGCGTCTGTCCAAGTGGTCTGCCCCAAACGCATTTCTCGTTTTGTTGTGAAGTCGAGTCAGAGGAGCTTGACGGTGCGTCTACTTAGCTTCGCCGTCGTTTGCAGTCGATTTGAATAAGTTTTGACAAGTAGCGCTTATCACAAAATGTGAATTCTATGCAATTTCCTGTACTGGCATGGGACGCTACATCTATGCGCAGCGGTGAGTGCACGACGCTTTGCTAAAACTGTCAAATACAACCTGTAAAGCTGCAACGTCGCAGCAAACCAAGAAACCTAGCAGTCTTTAGCCTCTTTGAACAACAAAGGCACTGCTTGAGTGCTTTGCAACGCACCCCGCTGCCCACATCTCGCAAAGAACGAAACTGAAACTGCAGAAAAAGATCCGTAGACAGTTCGCTAGCTAACGCTATCCAATCCGAAGCCGGTACTTCCCATCATTCCCATGGTGGTTGAACGATCGCAGCGCCAGTTTCCTCTCTAGGTTACAATGAAACTCTATGGAGGAATGCTACCGATGTGCAAACAAACGCGTAAAAGGATCTGTAGTGCGCGTGAGCAGAACGATCGTGCGAGTAGCGAAACATAGAACGCACATCTTGCTCCACCTGTGAAATGAATTGAGTGGAGCGTGAGGGTGCGTCCATTTGATTTCGCCGTCGTTTTGCAGACAAGCTGACTGCCTCTCGACAAGACGCGCTTGACAAAGACGCGAAATGTATGCAGCTCTCTGCACATCTGTGAAGACACAATCACATTTAATCTGTACGGACATGTCGAAATAGCACGGACTTTCTTAAGTTTCTTGTGTCGTCTTGTCTCTAATATCCAGTTAAAAAATCAACACGATCCACAGATTCAGCTGTCAGTATAGTGAACTAGAACCAACTTCCTAGTGGCGCGAACGGGAGGGTTCAGGCGTTCCTCTTGGCGAAGAAAGATCCAGGTGGCGCCAGTGCAACTTTTTCTAGTCGCACCCAAGGAGGTTTAAAAAAATCACAGCATATCCATGGAGTGAATGATGATGAGTGGGCGAAGCTGCGGAGGTTCATCGGTAAACCGTGAATCTTCCGTGAATTCTGCCCAGTACATCATCACCGACGTGAGATCGGGCGCGTTTATACTGAAGGTTCGATGAGTTATGACGACTTGCAGCTCACTTTAATTTTACATGTACGCTGTGAATTTTCGTTGTTTAGAAAACCATTGCTTTAGAAAAATCTGGCGTCTTTCGTTAAGCAGCTGGCGTCTTTTCGTTTTGCTTTAGAAACATCTGGCGTTCTTTCGTTCTGCTTTTAGAAAACATCTGTCGTCTTTCGCTGGTTTATTTCATCAATCAACGGCGTTTTGAACAAAATTTTTATTGTTTAATCACGCACAGGAGAAATCTCACCAGGCACTACCTTGGAGGTAAACAATGGCTGCTAATGGGAATGAGAGACAGAAGAAGTCGGCTTTTAGGTAACACTTACACTTCTACTTCTACTAACGTTTCCTACTGGAACATGCCAATGGCTGCTAATGGGGAATGAGAGACAGAATAATTCGGCTTTTAGTTAACGCGCACGCTGCGAATTTTTTATTGTTCAACAACGCACAGGAAGAATCTCCCACCGGCACCACCTTGGAGGTCAAAGCGTAAGACTTGTTACGGACTACGACTACTACTACTACCACTACTACGACGACGACGACTACGAGGGACGGACGGGTGCCGCCTTAAGGAGCTTCGCCCCTAAAAAAATGCCCACACCTCCCCGAAGGGAATCGTGAGGACATGCGAATGCATTTCTTGCGCCGAGAGTACACGGCGTAGTAATTTTATTGGCGTAAAGCTGGGCACATCGACGCGCTCAAGTGTCTCCCTTTTGGGTGTCTCTTTCAACGAACGCTTCCTACGTGCGTTCGTAATCACCTCAGGGATGTTGCCACCGCCTTCAATGCAGCACATACGCGTTTAGAACGCGCTGTTTTCAGGCTGTGCCAAGGCAGCACAAACGGTACAAACGTGTTTCAAACGCACTGCATTGAGGCGGAGGCGTAGGGAGGAGAGAGAGCGAACGGCGAGAGAAGGAGCGGCGAACTGCACCTACCCCCTCCTACACTCTCTCCACACACGCGGGAGCTCCGCCGAGCTCCCGCGATGCGAGCGCCCTCACACGCCAGAGCACGCTCCTCCTCTCCACTCACTCTCCGCTACTCCGCCCGCACCACCTGCTCCGGTCGCTAGGGGCGAGGATAAGCGCGCGCGCCCGCAGCTGTTGCTATGGGAGAGGGAGTGAGAGCGGAGAGGCGCGCGGACAACGCCGGACGCCTGACATATCCCGACTAAGAAATGCATTCGCATTTAAAAAAAAATCACAACATATCCACGGAGTGAATGATGATGAGTGGGCGAAGCTGCGGAGGTTCATCGGTAAACCGTGAATCTTCCGTGAATTCTGCCCAGTACATCGTCACCGACGTGAGATCGGGCGCGTTTATACTAAAGGTTCGATGAGTTATGACGACTTGCACCTCACTTTAATTTTACATGTACGCTGTGAATTTTCATTGTTTAGAAAACCATTGCTTTAGAAAACATCTGGCGTCTTTCGTTAAGCAGCTGGCGTCTTTTCGTTTTGCTTTAGAAACATCTGGCGTTCTTTCGTTTTGCTTTTACAAAACATCTCCCGTCTTTCGTTGGTTTTATTTCATCAATCAACGGCGTTTTGAACAAAATTTTTATTGTTTAATCACGCACAGGAGAAATCTCACCAGGCACTACCTTGGAGGTAAAGAATGGCTGCTAATGGGAATGAGAGACAGAAGAAGTCGGCTTTTAGCTAACGCTGCGTATTTTTTATTGTTCAACAACGCACAGGAGAAATCTCCCACCAGCACCACCTTGGAGGTCAAAGCGTAAGACTGGTTACGCACTACGACTACGACTACGAGGGACGAACGGGTGCCGCCTTAAGGAGCTTCGCCCCTAAAATTCTGGAGTGAAAGCTCTCGCAACGCCTTGCCAGCAAAAGTGAAGCCAGCTTTTGCCCACCAAAGAGCTCGGAAACATGCTCTTTTCTGGTGGTGCCTACATGGAGATCAAATCGGCTTTTTCTGTTAGTGTGAGTACTACGTTAATTATAAAATTAAAGATCCTTGTTTCCGACAAAAGTAACCCGTCGAGAGGAGTATTGGCGATTGATCTCGAATAAAATTTGCCATGGCTTTGAGGCTTATTTCCGGAAACTAGTAACACAATGACACTCTTGGAGCAGTGTCTGACCCGTAAAACTTGCCATATTAAACTCGCCTGGCGTGCGTGGAAAACGCTCGCTTTCCTTCGCAAAATGCCGATGGTGTATCGTGCCCCTACTAAGATGGCGGGCGCAGCCGCCATCTTTTGGTGGGCACGGCTTCACGCTTGCGTAATAATCGCCACTCCATCAATTTTTTTTAACCTCCTTGGTCGCACCGCCTCTTCTGCTGTAAGCGCTTGCGCGCGTTTCTTGTATGTGTTTCTCCGCGTTCCGCGTCGTTGTAGCGGTGCCGTGCATTAATAGAAAGTTTTACTTGAGCGCCCGCTACAAATAGGTGGAGGCAGCCTGTCATTGGGAATGGCTGCTGCAGATGCCCAAATAAAACTGTCTAACGCATTTAACACAGAACGTGTATGCCGTTCGCTTCGACTAACTTCCAAGAAATATTGTACTCACCTGTTTGAGGAGGCCGAAACAACGTATACACGTAATTGTACCCGCGCTTGAGAATAATTTCATTCTAATTTTAAGCAACTCGCGAGCAGCGACTCCGTGAGATCGAAAAGTGGACAATACGCTGGGGATGATAATTTTGTTTGTATTATTTGGAAGTTAACACATTAGAAGAATGACAAATTAAAGCGCTTGTTTCCTCAGCCTTTACAACTGCACGATGTCCCGGCAGCGGACACATTATCTCTCCTTTGGAGTAAGGACTTACAACTGCGGTGTCTTTTAGTGAACTGGAATCGTTATAATTTATTATCATACTCTTATATTTTTCTTTATATTTCACTACAACTGCTTCGACTAAGGCACAGCTACCATATTTCAGACGCCAGTGATACACCAGCTCATGGCGTCTCACCATTCTTCAACGGCGGCGCCGAGCAGTGCTGTCAGGATTGGACGCTTGTCAAAAGAATTATAGTAACTGCAGGGTGGCAACAAAAAGAGCAACGCATAGTGAGTCCACTATAGGCGAACGCATCGGAGCGCTAGAAAAAAGTGAATCCGCGATCCTTGCGGCGAGGAGACGTGTTCGGTTTCAGCCGCTGCATTGCCAGGCTCCTCCGTTCGCACCACTAGGATATATGTTCTAGTTCACTATAGCTGTCAGGAACACTAGATAATCAGCACTCCTAGCGGCCACTGCTGGAAGCTCCCGCGTTTTTAACGGCACAGGGTCATTTTTTGGCGATAAAAAAAATGTGGAAGCGCAACGTCCGTAGAAAGGCACGTTCTAGGAGTTGTACCGCACTTCACAAATGCAGCACGGTTAACATCGGGGCTTCACATTTTAACATTGGGAACCTGTGGAAGCTACCGAAATGACGTCTTGTTTTTCAGGACAAAAACGGCCCGTCTGAAAAAAAAAACGGGACAGAAACCTACTAATCGTCCTGAGGTGTGAGCGTAAAAAGAGATAGCTTTCATTTGAGTCTGCCATAATGTATTGGCGTGAAGTAAAAGACGTTCCAATATGACGTTTTCTACAACGCAGTCGCGTCTTTTACCGTAGTATCTTGATAATACCCATCGTGTCGCACACCGGCAGGCGTGCGCCGTGACCGAGTCGGTTAAATCGCCGTGCCGGCAATTTGCGCGTGATGGCTGTGGCCGCGTTTGAATCGCGAAAGCGTGTTGTATTCTCTTTTTTTTTGCCTGTTGAAGCTTTTTAACAGCGTAGCTGTGTATGCCGGCCGTAAAAACTTTTGTGTCCGCAGAAAACCATAGGTGGTTTTGAGCCACAGGTATAAGGCAAGACCCAACTACCGAGTACAGCAGGTGCGAGCGTTAAACAAAAACTCTGCTCGGTGAAGTGGAGCGCGTGCAACACGTGAAAGAGAGAGATAGAAAGAAAAGAAAAAGAGAGAGAAAGAAAGAGAAAAGAGAGAGGGAGACAGAAACAAAGGGATAGAGCAAGAAAGAGAAAAAAAGAAAGAAATAAAAGGAATAAAGACGTACAGAGATAGAAAGCCCGAGAAAGACATAGAATGAGAGTGAAACAGAAAAAAAAAGTCACAGTTTCGCCGCAACGGCGAAGCAATGTATGCGATAGCAACAAATTGGAATGTAACGCGAAGAACGGAAAGCAGCTCGAAATTGCCAGCGCATCGTTCGAGCCCAAAGGACGCACGAAAAGAACGCACACAGGACGAGCGCGAACTATCCTGCGTCACAGCTCGACACTTGAAGCTCACTGCTAAAACATAAAGCAGGCCGCACGAAACCAACGAACAGGTACACACAGGACGAGCGCGAACTCTCACAGTTGTTACTTATTTCTGTTTGAACAGCGCGCTCCTTTCGCAAACGCGGCCGCTGCAGCGAGCGAAGTGACCTTCGTACGCTCTGTGACTTCAGCGCGGACATCGCGGGAAAAGCACAAGACACACAAACCTCCGCTCCAACCCCCCCCCCCCCCCCCCCCGGCCGCCCCCTTCTTTCCTCGAGATAAGTGCACGAAGGCGACCACGCCCTGTAGGGCGTAGAGCAACGGCGTTCGCAGGAGCGGGACGACGATCTTTAAAGCGCGCCACGCGCACACATCGCGCCATCTATGTGGTGAAAGCACGCTGAAGTAAATGGTGTATATAAATAGCGAGTTTTAGTATAGCGGATAACAGCAAACGCAAGGATTTAGCGTTAGCGTTAGCGTTGCGTGCTCCTAACTGCGCATGAGCAGAACGTAAACGTAGCCCGAGCTCTTACGTACGAACGCTATTTCTGGAATATAGCGTTCAACGCTAACGCACGCAAGAGATCCCGTACGTAGGGCAAGATGGCGGTGCCTGTTGAAGCGAGAGCCGTCCACTTCGAATCTTTGTAGCCGTCGTCCTGCATTATTAAACTTATTCATTCCTAATAATGTTCGTTTTTGATTTAGATTTGAGTAATGAGGCTCGCCAAACGTGACCGCCGATAAAATAGCTCAGTTTTTGAGATACAAAGTGGATTTGCGCTGCAGAAGGCTTAGCAAAGATGACGTTTGCAAGGTTCGCTCATGTTTTCTGTAGCAGCGCAGAGATGGCGACGCTGTCTTTAGTCGCCTCTTTCCAAGATACGGCCACAAGTCAAGTACATACATGTCAGGCGTCGTCTCCCTTCATGCCTTTCGCGGCAGTGCATGAATGTGACGCGTGATGCGTCCCAGCTTAACAAGGCCAGGTAATAGGGGTCTTGAAGAATTCTCGAACGCGGCATGTCGACAGAAACCAATGTGTCAGAACTCAACACTTCTGCAAACGCGACATGGAGACGCAACAGTGGTGACTTTGGATCAGCTCGACTTGGTGGCGCTTTTGTGGATTCTACAATGCATTTAGTGGTTTTATGTCTAAATGGCACTGCATGTGGTTGCGTTAGCGTTAACGGGAATGCCTTCCGCTGTACTAAAAGACCACCAGTTGACACGCAGAGCGTTCCGGTTTAGCGTTAGCGTTGAGACGCACGCTAACGCTAACGTAAGCGTTTCCCGCTATACTAAAACTCGCTAATAGCTCGCCGTTAGCAGGCTGAAAGACGGTACTCTTGGTGGCCTAACTGCTAAAGCCAGGCGCTGCAAAGCGAGAGATCGCCCGTTCAATTCCGCGCGCTGGAAAGTTTTCCTGAATTATTCTTTGTGGCTGATATATATATATATATATATATATATATATATATATATATATATATATATAATATATATATATATATATATATATATATATATATATATATATATATAATCAGCGGAGACTGTTCATATAATTGCTAGCGCAATAAAAAGAAACAGCCACGTAAAAGAGATAGAAAATGCAGAGAGCAAGCAAGAAAGAGAAATAAAGAGAATCAAAGATAGAGCGAGAAACAGAAACGAATACATAGAGAGAGATAGAGAGACAAAAATTAATAAAAAGCAACAGGTACAAAAAACATAATGACAGAAAGAAAGTCAAAGGAAGGCCACCCAGGTCCGCTCTTCATTCAGGCTTGGCACCAGTAGTTCGAAGCTACCATAGTTTTTAATTTCTTTTCTGATGTAACAGATGACGATATCAACTGGGTCTTTAGTATATCTTCGACTTGTCATACATATGCTTCAGTTGACGCTTGATGACTTTGCCGTTTGTGTTCCTTGGCAAACGGTCCACAAACACCACGCCTCCGTAGAGATGCTTGAACTTTTCAGTTTGGCCTGCGGAAGAGTGTGATGAATTACTGCTATGGTAAAGAAGTGCGCGATTGCAATGTCTCGACAATATCTTTAAACATTCGCAGAGTAAGGTAACAGGAAATATCAACTTCGGTTTCTTTGTCAATGTAGACAAATTAAAGGCGATATGCACGCAAAATATAGCGAACTCGCACGAGAGCCACGCTTGTTCCTGTCAGACATCGTGAAAGCTAGGCCGTTGTACGCCAGAGTACGAATGATTGACTCCAATATTTCATTGCCTTCCTTCCAAGTAGAGTTTCACCAATTATTGTCCGAGACATTCGCTTAATAATTTCGGTGCTGCAAGCATTTCTGTGAATCTCCTTGCTGTTACAAAATTTGTATGAACCTATTTCTCTACTCCGTTGCGACAAAGTATTTCTCAACATGTCGAAAAGTATAAGGGGTGTTCTTTTTTAGACAGTAGAAATTATTTAATAAAAATTCTATAGCACTCGTGCTCCTGTCATTTTCGCACACATACTCAATGTCGAGGTGGAACTACATTGCCTCAACTAAACTGACATTGATGAGACCAGTTAACAAAAACTCGTTAATTACCTTTTTAAATTATTGATTAAATGGCAGTTGTTTATATTATAAAGTTGTAGTGCGTGTAGATTTATGGCATAGCCTTTTTTTTTAGAAATAACGAAAGTTGCACGCAATTGGAGATATTCACCATCGAACTTTAAGGGCGAAATCGAAACTGATAGCTCCCTGCGAACAGAAAACACGGCCTCTGTGTTACGTCAGACCGGAAGTCCGTGACGAGGAAGTGACGAAATTTTACCGCAAGTGCGTCCTGGCCGAATCTCTTCATGAAAAGCGGCCAGGCATCTCACCTGCGCAGCGCCACCCCTTACATTCGCGTATGGTGTTTGGTGCTAATAGGTTTATTTCCATCTGTGCCCGAGAAAACCGCAACATCAACCTGTTTTTGTTTTCTGTGAAGCTTAAAACTCAGGGGCAACCACCGCGGCGCTTCTTGTTGCAGACAGTCGAAATTGTTTTTCGCTCCCGTTAATAGATTAAGATAGGAACAGATAAGCACCGCACGTCGCACCCAAAGAATAAGCTGACTACTTCTGCATTTCAAAATGCTTCCCGATTTTACTGACCACATTCTGCTTCGGCGCGCCTTGATTCAAATGTCGGCAATTCCTTGTCACGCGTAGTTCCGGTCAGTTTACTAAAACGCTGTTTTCGGATTTGTCGGCATTGCGTCTCCTTTCTAGCATTCGTCAGCATCTTGAGCGGCCCCTTTAGGAGCGCATGGCGAAAAGCATGTTATTGCGTCTTCTTTCTAGCGTCCGTCAGTATATTGAGCCGGCCCATAAAGACCGCTAGGCGAAACGCGTGAAAAGACATGGAATGTTTGCGAAGCCTGAATCATTCATATGTGCGCTCCATATCGGCTTTACGTGTTGTTCTGCATAGGAAAGAATTGCGCCACCACTACGCCACTGTATAACGCAGAGCAGTAGCCGAGAAAGGCGCGCCACCACAACGACCAAATACGAGACGGAAACAGCTCTTGTTTTAAAGACGATAGTCTTTCTTGGGATGCTTAAACGGAGAAATTTTGGTCTGTCTGTCTTTCTGTTTGTCGGCACGTCACTCGATTCAACCATACGGCCAAAGTTGAACCACTTGCCCAAGGGCCAGCCACCTTGAACGGCTGACTAGGTTCATACTTGTGTACATTGTCAATCAAAAAGCAAACATTACGCATACCTGAGGCGCAACATCACTAGGTAAGTATTAGTTGGTGTGTTCCTTTAATAGAAAATGCATACATACGTAATGCTAAAGACCCTAGTTTCTTAAGCTGCGCTGAAAATGCGACTGCGCTGAAACTTGCCTTCCTCCGTGCCCTCTGCACGAGCTCATTATTGTGTTTCGGTTTCGGTTCTGTATTGCACTGTACGAATGTCATGGGGCGCCGCTCTGGCATTCCTGTTTTACCCAGGCGACGTGTAAATAAAAGAGTGCGTGGAGAGTACTCGTTGAGTGCGGACGTTTCGTCTGCTTCAGCGCTTCGCGCCAAACCGCGTGTTTGGGCTGGCTGGCGTCCCCGCCGGTCGCGTTGGTCACCGCCGGTCTTCGCCTGCTGCTGCGCCGGGACTACCAGCCCGCAACACAACACTCATGTTTCTCGACGTATTGCCAGATGGCGTCCATATCTCACAGCGCCTCTTCTATCGTCTTTAGACGACATTTGCAGCGAAGCACGCAGATACGCGGCCAATTTTGTTGGTCTACGAACGCAGCGATCTGCCGGAATCTGGTATGTAACAGCTCTGCTACAAAAGGCCACTTCTCAGAAAGGTTGTCAAACGAATTCATAACGTTAACCTTCTTGACTGTTGCTCAAAAAATATTCTTCCTTTCATTTAAAGGAAATGGCACAATGCAGAAAATTGGGGCAGCTAGGCACTAGTGCTGCGAACTAGTGCCTAGCGAACCTTGTGGAGTTTCCGTTCTTATTTATCTCCCCCACACGCTCACTTCTCTTTTCCACCCCCTTGCTACACTCTAGTATACGTGGATATGCTATGCTTTACCCATTTCCCTACTGCTTTTTCTTCTCATCACCATTACTTCGCTTCCGCGCCCTCTTGCTGTACCACGGCCGCTGGATGAAAAAGCGCCGTGGCTGTGCTATACTGTATAATACATGGCTATGCCATGCTTTCTTTCTCTTTCTTCCTGCTTCCAAGTACCTTTATGAATCAGTACGAACTCGCCCAACTTTCTGTTCTTCTATACCTAATGTCTCTTTCTATCTGTTCCTTTTTCTTTCTTTTCCTTTTTCTTTCTCTTTCTTTTCATCGTTTTTTCGTTCTCTCGCACATAACAAAGCAATCCCATAAAAGCTTGCCCTGCTAGCGAGCCTGGATAGTACGATAGTTACGACGCTCGGCTTCCGACCGTGGGTACTCGGGTTCGAGCCCCTCTCGCCAAGAAACCTTATTTTGTTTTATTTATTTATCCTCCTCCTCTTCACTTCTGTTCTCCTCCTCCTTTCCTTCCTCCTATCCACTTCGCCGAGCAGAGTTTTCGATTAACGCTCGCCTCTCTTCTCCTTCCCGGCTGCTTGCCTCAGACAGACGCGTTGCCAGCTGTCGAACGCGTTGCTACGCGACGCATGGTGATGTCATCGCTCGGCGAGGCTTTTATCGGGCGCATGGCACGAGAGAGAGATAGTAAAACGTCTTTATTGATATTTGCATGGCAAAGAAGCGCGTGAGAGGAACCCGTTCTCGCGGGAGTTGATGCACAGACGACGCCGTGGGCGGAGCTGGGCGTGGCTCGGCGCGGCGCTGCAAACGCATGCTCAGCGGCGCCAGGTGGTTTCTAGGCAACGCGTTGTGACGTCATAGCTAGGTGCAGTTTCTGCGAAAAGTGGATGGGGGCTTGCCAAGCTTAAAGAGCTCCGCTGTTCAAACGTCATTGATGTGGCTTACTTGCGACGTGCTCCTTGAGTTCAGCTGCCAGCTCGGGTGACGCAGATGACGGATCTCGCAGAACAACGAACGCAGCCGGGGAATCACCGTACTTGGTCTTCGGAATTCCCACCACGGAGGCGTCGGCCACAGTGGGGTGGGCCTGTAGCAGGCTTTCCAGCTCCATGGACGACACCGCCTGGTATTGGCACTTAATGACGTCCTTCAGCCTGTCCACGAAGTAGACGCGGCCGTCTTCGTCGTAGTACATGATGTCTCCTGCGGTCAAGATTTGAACGGTAGAATAGCGTATTTCTTTCTTATTTGAGCAATTACGAATCTCCTTGAAAGTACACAGCATATCTGTAAAAGGCAATTCGCCTCGTTCTTTGAAAGGGCATCATTGACTTCCTACGTGGCACAGCAGTTGCACAGTCCTGGAACGACAATTTGCTATATATGAAGAAACAAAACAATAAGTCATACAGTCAAAACTCGATATAATGAATTGGACTTATGTAGTTGTCGGTTGCAACGAACAAAGTGAAGAGTAACCCTGCCAGCAACGGAGCGTTACGAATATACATTTATAAATAATTTTTGAATATAATGAAGGTATCTTTGCGTCAGATGCGTGTATGTTATCAGCTAGTTTGACGGTACTTTGTAAGCATGTTAGTATTTATGTTCAGCCGGTTGCCTAGCAAAACAAACAGAGGCTCTATGGTCCCTGTTCTTATAAAGCGAAGTTCTATTGGCCTCTTGTTCCTAGTTTGTGATGGTGGTCTGATGGTATCGTAAAGTATTTCGCCCACAAAAAGTATGCCACTGTATGTATGCACAAATAGTAGAAAACTCGAGGCGTTTGTTCCCTAGTCCCTGCTATAGGCATGCTATCTGTTTGTCTCCGCAACACTGACCGAAACCAGAGGATTCTTTGTGCCATAGAGCGTGCGCTCAAACAGATAGACAGAACGATCGACATGGAAAGCTCTGCAGCAGAAAATCAAGAATAATATAATAATAATATCTATTGTTTAACGTCCCAAACCACGATATGATTATGAGGGACGCCATAGTGGAGGGCTCCGGAAATTTAGACCACCTGGGGTTCTTTAATGTGCACCTAAATCTAAGTACACGGGCCCCAAACATTTTCGCCTCCATCGAAAATGCAGCCGCCGCGGCCGGGATTCGATCCCGCGATCTTCGGGTCAGCAGTTGAGCGCCATAACCAAAATCAAGGAGGTTGACTGCAGAGCGGAGAGCATGGAGTCCGCACCTGAAGCAGTAAACTACTGAAAATGAGTCAGAGTTGCCGAGGCCGGGCCGCGCATCGAGGGAATAGCCACCTACTGCAAAAATGAGTTGCAAACACAACACTGAAACACTCATATTTGGACTAATAAAGAATGCTGCTAGGTGTTAGTAAAGGTAAGGTAGACTCGGGGAAGCTCGTCAAAATTGCAGTTTTTGCGTGCCAACACTCCTGGCCTTTCGTCGAAACTACTGACTCGATATCACGGACCCAACCGCACTATCGGTCCTATGTCTCCAGCCGATTATGAGGTTGAGCATTTGACACCGTCCCAAGAATTGCATCGTCGTGGTAGGGAAATCATCCATGTGAGTCGCCTCAAGCCCTATATTATGACCCCGCTATACTGACAACACCATAAGTCGCCAGGATTGCTACGTTATTCGGGGCCCAATGTAATGAACAATACAAGACGACAAAGAAGCCAAGCAAGCAAGCCACAGTGTAGTGGTAACCACGCGACCCGAGCTTGCGCGCGCCTGGATTTCGGCTGCTTGAGGCCCGCCGTTCTGTGACATTCGCCCTTCACTTCTTTGGTCATTCCATAACGTTTATACGTGAATAAATCACGTGGCATTTGGTGGAGGCGCGGGGTATCCATCCCCGTGCCTCAAGAACTGTCCGTGGTCACGCCACGCATTTCACTATTCGAGACGATCTCCTCTCTCGGCGGATTTACGCGTCTGATGGTCGGAGGTGGCTGCTAGTGATCCCCCGCCACATGCGCACGGAAATCTATGTTTCTTTTCACAACAACCCGCAAGCGCTCACGCGGGCGCACTCAAGACTTACAAACCAGAACCTGCTTCAGCGATACTACTGGCACGGCATGTATACATTTGTGTGCAAGTACGAAGCAAGCAAGTCACAGTATTAGTGGTAGGCACGCGACCAGAGCTTGTGATTGGATTTTGGCTGTTTGGCGTTCGCCGTTCCGTGACATTGGCACTTCACGTCCCTGGTCGTTCCTTGACGTTTCTGCGTGAATAAATCACGTGACATTGGCAATAAATATTGACCTTGCAAATCAGAAAAAGAGTGGACAAAAAAGTGAAATGTACGAAATGCGACGGCAGCGTCATAGTCGTAAGAAGTTTCTATCAGGTTAAGATTGTATGAGCCAGCGACAGAATTAGCGAATAGATCAGGAATGAGCTGGTACCGAAGAATACCGACAATGGTGGAATGATACACGGTTTACTAAGCATTGGTAAACTTCTCATAGGCCCACGAGCGTGTTTTTAGTATTCTAGCTACTAAACAAGTGTCAATGGAACTGTCAATCCATTCAAGAAAATGCTGTATTTATATCAAGCTAGCGAACAGGCATGCTCCTAGAAAGGTCGTTCTGCATGGACCACGTCCATCACGTGAAACAGCTAATTCCCAAATCTGCTCAATACGCCCAACTTAATATTGTGTTCCTAATGGCAGACGTACCTATTTTTTCTGTTTCGCCATGGCCAGGTTTTAGCGGCTAACGCTGTCGCAGAAATGATCAATTACCGCTCGCCTTCATGTGTGTAGAACAACGCGTAGGAACCTCTTGCAACGTTTGAGCAATTCTAGTGGTGGCGTTTGCTGGCCAGCTCCGCTGTTTGCTCAGATTGCACAGGCGTGCAACTGCGATACATTTTTTTATTGCGATAGCAATTAAATGGACAATCTGGACAGGTTATTGCCGTCGGCGTCACTGATGCCGTCATGTTCCGTATACAGTCTAAATCGATGACATCTCCCTGCGCATCGCATGTTCTACCCGCGGGTAAAACCGCGCGAGTGGGGGCGACGAACGTGGCTGAAGCAGAGATCAAACGAGCCAGCCCAACTCCGTCGCTCGGAGGGCGCATGCAGTAAGATTCCCAGCGTGTTAGACTTGACTTCGAACGCTGCTCGAACAGAGAGGAAACAACCCGCTCGTCTTCAACGAGCATGAAGGGACCCCAAGGGCGCCAAGGGAGGGGGTTGCTCAAGCAGCAAATGTGAGCTTTGATTCTAAGGGCGCGGTCGCGATCGCTGGCGCGCGCTTTATCTCGTCAGGCATCAGTGGACGGCTTCTGTACCCTTCTACGTGCTGCGCTCTCAACGCGAAGAGACTGTGCGAAAAGCGCATCTCTTCCTGGCGCGGCCGTATTATGTTACACCAGCGTTTTGTAGAGTAACGTGAGAGCGGATGCAAAAGAGTTATCTGCCAGCCTTACTTCTTCTAACATTACAATTTCTTGCGATGGCATTCATTGCTTCGCCCATGTGGTGAAACTGATCTTTTTGCCACATGAATCGCCATGTGTGTTGTAGAAAACCGCACGACCAGAAAACGAAAGAGAATCTCTCTCTCTCTCTCGTGTGTGTGTGTGTGTGTGTGTGTGTGTGTGTGTGTGTGTGTGTGTGTGTGTGTGTGTGTGTGTGTGTGTGTGTGTGTGTGTGTGTGTGTGTGTGTGTGTGTGTGTGTGTGTGTGTGTGTGTGTGTGTGTGTGTGTGTGTGTGTGTGTGTGTGTGTGTGTGTGTGTGTGTTAGAAGTCAAGCCATGTCGAAGGGAGGAGCCCGCCCAAAACTATTGTCCAACAAATATATATTTCAATGTTCTGGACAACGCCTCCATTGTGCGATAACCTGTTATCCATAATACCTAAACACGGAGGATATTTTACTTGCAGCAGTTCAAATGAAAACATGTGAACTGCTGCGTGGCACAACAGCAAGGAAAGTTGTCCGCTGTGACTTATTATCGGCTTTTATTTTACTCTTTACTCTTACTTTATGGCGCGTTTGTAATTTTGCCATGTTTGCCCTTATTTGGCCTGGAAGCTTCCTGAACTGGAGGCTATTTTCTGGAAATTCGCCGGGCCTCCGCATTCCCGGAGTCCAAACACGGTCGTAAAAAGCATATGTAAAGCTGCGTAAATTTTAGGTTTGCGGGGCTCCTATAACTGATATGTAGTGGTCTGTACATCGTTACAAATTTTAAAATGCATTGTAGTACTTCTTTTGTCTTGTCAGAAAAGGGATTAATAACAATGAAATGTTTATTTTGTATGGACTAGAACGTTTACTTCGGTTTTGAGCCTGGAGGCCTTTATCCAGCCAAACACTGTGGATGGTCATACCTGATCTGCACCAACCACCATCGTCCATAAACTCTTCCACCAGCTCTGGATTTTTGTAGTACCCTTTCATGACGCTTGGAGTACGAAAGTAGAGCTCGCCGTATTGCCTGGGTCCCACCTTCTCACCTGTATTCATGTCGATGAACTGCACACGGAAGAGAATCCACACCGGATGCACACGGGCACGATCTGCTGTTTCATTTGGAATTATTCGTTATTTCACGGTACTCTCAATGTCAGCTAGAAATTTTCAACAACGTCAAGCGGTTTCTTTGTACCAGGCTGTACATCAAATACAACATTGGCTGTAATTACTCTCGTATGGGCCTGATACTCCTAGAGTAAGCTCTCTTGTGTGAAATCCGTTACAAAACCTCGATTGCAGCAGAAAGTTTAATCACATATAGAATGCGCGAAAAAGACAATAAGACGAAGTACTCGACGCGCTGCTTACTAGAAAGTGTAGAAACGAAAAGGTATCTAGTCAATTGTTTATTGTTGAGAGTTTCATTTTTGTAGATGTCAACGCGGCCGCAAATGTCAAGAAATGATCAAACAGCATCAGTTTAACGTCGGTGGATGAATTTATTGTACCGAATGACTCCTGTGAGTTGGAAAAATGCTTCTCTGAACCATGTAAGAACGACGTTGCAGAGATCGGGAATATATTTTGTGGGTATCGCTCTGGCTTCACCGAAGACGATGCGTAGCTCGGGCTCACGCGCTGACAGCGGAACGGCGGCCAGCAGTCGAGCCCGGGACTCCATTTTCTTGCTTTGCCTCTGTGTACCGTACTTTCTGAGGGCTTCAGCTGACCCTTGGCCCTGAGCCTACATTTGGCGCCCAACGGGAAGCACCCCGCCACGAGATGCTCTGCCCGATGATCGCACGACGGATCCCACCGGCTCCTGGCTTCGGCCCCCTGGACAGCGATATCGCGTTCGAGGAGCTCTGGATGCTGAAGCGGACTTTCCTGGATATGGACGCCTGCGGGGCCTACGATCTGGTCCTGCTACACCAGTCGGTCCAGACCCTCACGCGCCTTTATCTCTCTGGGACAATGACCCCCGACGAGCAGCGCCGTGTCATCATCGCCCTCGAGCACCTGTGTCCTTACTTCGGTGTCCCGCTGCCCGCACAGGCCATGGAGGACGTACCGCGCTCGTGCGGCGAGGTGGCACCTAAGGCCGACGACGAAAGCGGCGACGACGCGTGCGCTGACGAGGGCGCCGGGAACTTGAACGGCGAGGATTACACAGCGGTGGACGAGGAGATCGCCGAGGAAGAGGCCAAAGACTCCCAGGGTTGCGAAAGCAAATGCGACGAAGGAAACATCGAGGTCGGCGTCGAAGCTCGTGCGAGGTCGTGCGGCGGGCAGGCACCGCGGGACGACAAGCGACGCGGTGGCGACGCATCGTCCGCCAACAAGGGTGCAGAGACCACGAACGGTGAGGCGAACACGGCGTTGGACGACGCAACTGTTGGGGACACGGCAGGTGACTGCGACGACCCTGAAGCAGAGGTCAGAAAGTCCCGCGATGACGACGCCACGGCCGTGAAGAAAAGGAAGAAGACGAGGAATAAGCGGAGGAAACGGAAGATAACGAAACACAGGGACACGAGACTAACACCAGATGAATCGGTGTCTGGCACCGAAGTGGTCCACGCTTGTAAGCTAGAGAGGGACAAGGCTGCCCTTGAAGCTCAGATCTTCAACCTGAACAAAAAGGTGGCTGAGGACTCGCTGGAGCGCAGTCGCATGGAGAGGCTGCTTGCAGATGCTCAGCAGCGCCTCAAGGATCAGCAGCAGGCAGTGTGCCAAGTTCGAGGTGTAGTTGCTGAAGAGGGACACTGAACTGGCAAACATGCGGCGCAGCCACGAAGAGCTCCAGCGGCAGCGCGCTCTCCAGGACTCTCAGCTGGACGAACTACGAATGCAGGCAGCTGACCTTCGTGCGCAGCTCGTCCAGGCCGAGCAGCACCGCGACCGAGAGGCCAGTCAAGCGCAGGCACGAGCTGCGTAACTGGACAAAAAAATCACAGCATATCCACGTGGTGAATGATGATGAGTGGGGCGAAGCTCCGTAAACAGTGAATGTTCTGTGTAACGCCCCATCAATCATCATATGAAGAGTGAGAAACACTGTGTGCATGTTACAAACATGAAACTTTTATTTTTCCTAATTAGATTATGCTTGGCTTGCGTTGTCCCTTCATCATCACGGCTTCATGGTCCGTGAAGTGAAGGGACAGCGGTTCTTGTACGGGTTGCAACTGGAAATTAGAAAATACCAGGTCTATACACGTCACTCAGATGGACTTCTCGCTGCAGCCGTGCAGCTTGTCGAGCAGCTTCGGCCTCGCGGGATCTCACCTCAGGATCATGTCTGCGAGCGCGCGCGGCCGCCGCCTTCCGTGCCCTCCGTTCCGTAGCCTTGTCTTCCATCTGGCGACTCCGAGCTAAAGAGAAAGCGTGCCAAGAGGGAGCCTCATGGCGCGTTACTTCTCAAATGTTGTCTTCGGGTGTCGTTGAAAACACGAGACGTAGTAAAGAAGAAAGAACGCCACACAGGCGAACACGCAAAAACAAGATTCTCACTCGTAAACGTCGTTTTCTTCTTCTACTGCATACCACAACGCGCGCTTCTCACGAACTAGAGGTGGCTACTACAAACAAACCTACAAACGGAGGATGGACAGGCCCAAGGCATAAGGAGCATCGCCCCTTAAAGGAAGCCGAGTGCAAAGAGAACCGGGAGCGAATCCAAGGGCTCGAGGAGGGCCAGAAGACTTTGTTGGCAAAGGTGTCCGAGCTAGAGAAGCAGCTCAGTCTGACGTCGCATTCTGAGACAATCCTTAAGCACAGTCTCAAGAAGAGTGAGGCTGAACTAGAGACCATGCAGGAAGAGCTTGCAAAGCTGAACCAGGTGCTGGCCTTGGCTGAGATAACGAATAGGCGGCTGACGGAGGAGCTTGAGGCAAGGCAGCAGCAAGCGGATAAACATTCCAGGCTGGAAGAGATGACGCAGCTGCAGGAATCCCTGGAGAGGCCGGTAGGACGGGTGGACCCATTCGAGGAGGAACCTGCCACCCACGTGAGCAATTGCGCCAGCGTGTCTGACACAGCGCAACATCAGAGAAGAAGAAGTGAGCGCTGGAGGCATATGCAGTCGGCGTTTCGTTGGGGACGTCACGCTTCCATGGCTGCTGAGGTCATCGGCGTTCAACGATTCCTACCTGGAGGAGTGGCCGCCGCCCACACGTGAATGGTCTTGGGGGGCTACAGCGGCAACGACATACAACAACGACAACGGCTTATGAGTCGCTGGGACCGGTACTGCACCAGGAGCATCCGCGTTCCGTCATGCTCTCCCCGAAGGCCGTGGACATCAACCTGGGCGAGTCCGGTGCGCCTCCGCCTTCGAGCGGCTTCGCTGCGCCCGTCAGCAGTTCCCGCGCCCGGAAGCCCATGAGGTCCCACAGGGACTTGTGGGCGGACAGCGCCGGCAGGTGGTCGTGTGTGCCACGCGCAGTCCGCCGTGGCCAAGGGTAGCCAGTACACTTGAGCGGGCTACCGGTGTGAACTAGCCCGAGTCCTTCTCCCCCACTTTTTACCAAGGGGACGGGGCAGCATTGGGGCGCTCGGCCGCTGTGAGCGCTCGTAGAGGACAACGAGGATCGCGGGTGCGCTCGTGCCACGCGGCAGCCGCTAGCGGCGGGCAGTCGCGGCCGAGGCTTGGAAGAGTAAAGGCATGCACCTTTTTGTCTCGGCGTAATCTCTGAGGGGTTCAGGGCGAGTCGCCGCCCAGAACCCTATAAGTTTTTGTAGGACACAATCACACGAGTCATACAACTAGTACAACTAATGACGCATCGTATAGAAATATTGACAGATTTATGCTGGTGATAGATTGAACTGCTCATAATTATCTATTGCATAAAGGTCAAGATCGTCCATACAACCGGATACTAATATCACAGATGTAGTCGATTTGATCAAACAGCGTAGAGTAGAACTGATGCACTTGGTACTACAGCGCACAATCTTCACTTAAACGACAGCACATAATGCTATTTTGACAAGCAGCAGCTGCTGGTTATGTGTCATCTACAAAGAGCATACATAGTCATTCTGCCATGAAAAATCAGCTGTGCATGTTTTGTTTGTTTGTTTTTTTTACATACAATTTGTGCAAGGCGGGTTCGCAGTGCGTCGCCTGCACTAGCAAATACGTGCGACGAGCCCTCCACGCCCAGTTTCTGCGCCCTATGAAGCCATGCTCAAGCCTTGCTTTCGTAATGCCCAAAGTTCAGGAACCATAAATCTGTATAGACTTACCAGCGCAAAAAAGACAGGACATTTAGGAAGGACACACATAGTGTCCTTCCTAAATGTCCTGTCTTTTTTGCGCTGGTAAATCTATCTTGATCATGAACCAACTCGCCCAAGCAGCCGTTTTAGCATAAATCTGTGCTATCACACGGTCCTGCAGCTCATTCGTTTTCGAAATTCGCTTACTCATTTTCAATCGGAAGCATTTCCTAGCAAACCAAAGCCACATTAACCGTTCCTATCTACCTATCGGGCCACCTGCACCTGGGAGCTCCTGTGGTAGTCTCCTTAACCCATATATGCCCAGTGTCCTACATATAGGATGCGTATTTGATGCACTCTAACATCACTATTTCTTTAGCTGATGACTAGCGCCACCTAGAGCCCATCAAGCAGGCCTCATTCTCAACGTGTGCAAGCCTAGACATTGCTTGCTTTTCATGCTGCAAGATGCCGACTGCTTTCTCCGGGCAAACGCATGCTTTTTGTGAAAGACGTCATGGAGAGGAAGAAGTGCAATGTCGGTGTGCACGTGAAATGTTTCAAGGCTTACCACACCCGCGCATAGCAGCCCTAACGCCCATTGTCCTATATGCATAGGACGGTTCGAAAAACAGCGTTGCGTTTAATTACCTGGCAGTAAATAAAAAACTTGTGCTTTTTATTTAGGGTAGAAGTACACTTTCTGCGAAAAGAAATATTTATTTTGCCATTTTTTCTGCGTTTGGGCATATATGGGTTACCTAGGCGCATAAAGAACTGGCATAGGGCGACGTGAGTGTACAGTGAACACTATTCGGGGGTTACGACATGAATAACGTTTTATTTATTTTTTCCTAACATGAAGTGCACTTTATTTTGTATGCCCTGTCCCGTATAGGCCTGAAAAGGCCCACAGTGCTGAATAAATAAATAAATAAATAACTAAATAAATAAATAAATAAATAAATAAATAATAGATAAATAAATAAATAAATAAATAAATAAATAATAAATAAATAAATAAATAAATCAATAAACATGTCTTCCCTGTCGCGTACTTCTTGACGGCCTTTCCACCACTCATGTGCGGCGCATGTCTGCGCACCGCGTCCCGTGGTATGTGGGTGTGCGCCACATATGATTCACAGTGTATATCAACACAGACTTTGGAAATGTTAAAGTGATAGCGAGGTGGAGCCCACGTCTCAGAAAATGTGGTGCCTGAGTCGGCGGCGTTGTCGATGGAACCCGATTGAAGCGAATAATAAACATCAGGGTTAAAGACGGAATCGAACCGAGGCATTCGACATGGCAGGCAAGAATTCTTGCAGAGTCATGCCAGTGCTTCAAACTGCTTCGTAAAGAGACCCTATACAAGCGACATGTCAAAACACTGTTAATTTTAGTTGCAGTGTTGACTATCCGCTTCTATACGAATGTGATAAACATTACACATGTATACACTTATGTCTGTGAGAGATATAGGCGAGCGTCGCACGAATTTGATACGTTGCACAGCTACTTATGATATGCGCATCATTGCACCATCGCGTGCATCTCGTGGCGAAAAAACTGTCGCTTCTGCTCTAACGTGAGTGCCCACGTTACGTCGGACCATGAGCTACCCTATACACGACACTGTAAAGGGTAGCTAGCTCATGCCTAATACGCTCACGACATGCGCACTACTAAGTTTACACAAGGCCATTGATTCACCTCGTAACGCTTGGCTCAATGCGTAAAATCCGGCATTCGGAAGCGCTCGGATGATGACGTAGCGCGTGGCGCATAATCTTTGCCCACAAATTACATTAGTAAGTAGCAAAGTTAGCTTTATGAGAGAGAGAAATGGCACTACCACACTGAATTTCATCTATGACAAGCGTTGTGTCAGCCATAATTCTAATGGTGGAAGATTCCTAGGATGAGTAGATACGAAGGTAACCCAAAGTTCGATTCGCATAATTAGAGATTTTGATAAGCTGCTGAGATTATGTAGCAACATTATATACACGCGTAATACCGAAAGTCACTCACTGCAAAGCGATCATATGCCTTGAGTGCAGGCCCGTAGCCAGAAATTTTTTTTCGCAGGGGGGCCACTTGCTGAAAGCCATGACTATTGGAGAAAAACGCCTATTTTCATGATTTATTTTCGATAAAACACCATGTGCCATCAAAATGTGTACCATCAAACACCATGTGCCCCCCCCCCCCCGGCTACGGGCCTGCTTGAGTGTCAAAATGGTTGTTACCTAAATGAAAAGATAAGTCGCTAATATCCTTATCTTCAAAAAGCCTTTTGGCTATCACGTACCGTCCTATAAAATGACAAGAGAAAAGGTATAGTCTAGCCACATGCTGGAGGCAGTGAAACTATCTGCTCTACTTACCTTCAGCTGAACCATCGGTGCCGGAAAGCCGACATTTTCTAATGAAATTTCGCCCTTTGGAGGTGAGCACAAGACACCGCAAGATTCAGACATCCCGTAATGGTTCCTCAGAGAGCGGACGCCACCAAAGGCAGCGACTATCTTCCTGACAAACGTTTCGGTTAAAACTGTGCCAGCCACGTTGATGGTCCTTATGGAGGATAGCTTCTGTCCAGTCCTTATCATGCCTGTCAAGTAAGCGTGCAGCTGTGTCGCATATGATGCTAACGTAGTCACCTGGAAAGAAGTAATCGAATAGCAAACTTATGGTACCCGATGTCTCTGCAGAATGTTCCGCGCGAGTCACGCACTAAGAAGGGATTAGGCCGTAGAACAACGCAACACTTCCGTTCATTTCGCTTCTATGCAAATCTGTTATTGTCGTAAAAAATATGCAACTGAACGACCTTCTTTTTCAAGAAGCAGCCTGGCATGGCGGAAATATTGCAGATGTTTTTGCAGATTGATAACGCGACATTTATTCGCACAAATTGATTATGTGATTAGCTTACAGTGTCCCCTATTTTTACAGCTATTAGGCTGACGTGCATAGGTTAACGCAATTATTGTGCTTTGTAGTTTTGGCCGCCTCTGCGAAAAAACGTTTATTGGATCGACGTACTGGGGAAGCTGCTTTTCTTTATGCACATATTATGGTATTACCCGGAGCTGGTTGTGTAGAAGCTGTATTTATTGCTCATGGAGCACTTCCCGCTTGCCGTACGCTCAGCACGGGAAGAAAGCTATACGTGGAGAGCGAAAATTTCAGCGTCCTCCATGTACGGCTTTTGTGCTCTGTAAGCAAGCGCATATGGTTGAAATTGCCAACATTTTCTTTGGCAACATATACGCTGCACATTGATAACCCAATATTACTAAACGCGTGCAATCTTCTTAAGGTAAAAAATGTCATACCTATCGTTTTAGAGCCGGAATTAATTTACTATTCCTTAGAGGACCATTATTTCTTGTAGCTTAGCCTTGACAACATTGAGGTCAAATTTGCTTTCGGTCAGCAGCGTTTTCTATGACATAGTCAGCATCCTTAAAGCTATTCAGAAAAATTATGTCACACATTTTGTCTTTTGTGTGTGAATACGAATGGCCATAGCTATTTGTTCCGCCTAGAAGTGACACTTCGCTATGAAAATTTGTGATGTGATGACGTCACAAGTTTTGGAGGACTGGGACGTCATGATGACATAATATGGTGATGGAAAGTCGTGACGATGACTTTTTGTATCGATCGTCCCTGACGCCGCACGACGCGGGACGCCAACGGTTAAATTTCGCGTTTGGTGAGGCATCTAAGGCTTTCGCATTAATATAGCACGGTGTATGCGGCATGAATGAGCACTTACTATTTCAATCCTGTTCTTTATAGTGCAGATCTACTTGACTCGAAATCGTCATTGCAAAGCTCAAAGATTACCACAGCGCTCCAATCAGATCACTCAATTCTTTCTTTAAGTAAACCTCTCGACCGCGTGCGCGTAGCAAACAAGATCTCTTAGTTCTCTAAACAATCTAGCTTACAAGACGTACCTTGTACTTGTTGACGTAGTACACGAACTCTTCAAATGTCAGTCCGGGCTGTACTATGACGCATGTGGCTCCTGTGCAGGCAACTAGTGCGATTAACGTGAAACCGGACGGATAGATTATGGGAAAGCAGGCGAGAATGACATCTCCAGGCTGATAGGTGGCCAGGACACTAGAATGACAGTTCGAAATGATGGCTCATCATTAGTGGCATTAAAGGCAATCATGCTTTATGGAGTAGAATAAATTAAGGATGGCTTCATTAGGGCGAAATCTTTATCAATACGTCTCTTGAGTCGAAAAATCTAGCGAGCGGCGTTCGCTACACGAAGCGTGCCAAAATTACGTCATCGGCAACGTAATCATCGTTATAAATTTTCGCGATTTCACATATCGCGAAAATTTATAACGCCGCCATTTAATGAGTGTCTGGTGAGTGCATACACCTAATCCTGAGCTCTGCCAAGCGTTGCCTAAAGGTACAGATTTTTTTATAGGAAATGTTTTATGCCAGAGTGCGCAAAATATCAGTGACACATTTCCGTCATGGAAATAACGTCGGCAATAATGTACACAATCAGATCTCAAAGAAAAACTCGAAGAAAAAAAGGCCATCTCCCGCTAAAGGGGACCATGAGGCGATGCGAAGCCGGAGCACGATCGCGTTCCGTTGGCGTTCGTTGGGCATGCTACTGACCTCGGCCATGCTGCCGACCTCACGTCGTGGAACGGGAAGAGGAACACTACGCGCGTCGTGTGTTCCCTCTAGCCTGGCCGTTAATTCTCACAGGGCAAGCGGGGAACGCGGTCGACAGGCGCGCAAGAGGGGAGCAGCGTAGGAGAGGAGAGAGTGGGGACGCGCATGCGCTGGCGCTCGTCGCGGCGCTGCGCAGGAGGGAATTTCGGCATGTCGAGCCCACATTTCAGAGGAGTCAATCGAAGCAAGCGCTGGACTGAACGCGCGCAGCGCTCTACCACTTGAAGGAGAGGAGACTAGCGGAGGAGAATAGCGCATGCGCCGCGAGAGCAGAAGCGAGAACGCAAGAGAAGCGCAAGCAGGTACTGGTAGAGAAATGAAGAGAGTAACGCGCAGCTGTTGCAGAGAGGGAACGAGGAGAGTTGCGCATGCGTAGTGTGAGTGCGGACTACCAAGCCGACGCCGAGGGACATACCCCAGCGCAAGAGATGCTTTCGCATCAAAAGTTTCCTTGAGAGGAGTCGAATCTAGGACTTCTCGCTCCGCGACATTAACTGCCGGGCGCTCTACCTACTGCGCTACCGTCCCACATGGAGGAAGTTTCACAAATGCGCTTTTTATCTCTCGCAGTGCTCTTGGTTGGCGAGGTGGTGTCGTCATCTGGAAGCAGTAAAGTGAAGTAATGCATTATGACACTAAAGAGTGCGGACTGGGAGCGCTTCGGTAGTCTAAGCCCAGCGGAGGCTTTCGCTGCAATATTGTAGGAATATCTATGGTCAGAAATGCGGTGTGCGCTGAATTCGAATGGGTGACGGCGCAGTTACGTGATTTGCCTTTCGCGTCAGCCTGTGACGCCTCCTTCAGAGCGCAGGGCAGCTTCCAAATCGACCAAAGGCATTGCATCGCCGCCTACTCCTTCGAGCGCGGTGGCACCGGCTAGTAAAACGGCTGCAATAAGCGCCCCAGAAAGGGGGCGAGGTCGACGTGTGAATGTCGCCCAAGTGGCGCTTTGTTACTCTGGTACAGCGAGAGACACGCCAGCGGGAAGGGGAACCCCTTCGCTCGTTCGCGGCTCAAGCTACGAACTCTGCCTCTCGCGTTCCTGAAGCGCTCTTTTGTAGTGTACCCATGAGCACAGGCGTAGGTTACCTTATTATTGCGATAGCAATTATATGGACAGTCTCGACGGGTTTTTGCCGTCGCCGTCGCCCTCATGTCCCGTATAAAGTCCTCATTGATAAGATCCCCCCGCGCATCGTATGTTCTACCGCGGGTAAAAGCGCGCGAGCGTGGGCGACGAACGCGGCCGAAGCAGAGATCAAACGAGCCGGCCCATTTCGGTCGCTCGGACGGCGCATGCGATGACATTACCCAGCTCTGGAGGCCTGCCATCGAAGCAGACAGGAAACGCCCCGCTCGTTTCGAACGAGCATGAAAAGACGCGAGGGGGTGGGGGTCGCTCGAGCAGCAACATTTAACTTTGATTCTAACGGCGCGGTCGCGATCGCTGGCGCACGCGATTTCTCAGGAGCCGTCAGCTGGTGGCTCTTATACCTCTTCTACGCGCTGCGCTCTCAACGCGCAGTGACTATACGGAAAGAGCATCTCTCCCTGTAGCGGCCGTATTCTCTTACACCAGCGTTTTGTGGTTACGCGAGACCGGATACAAAAGAGTTAGCTGCCAGGTTCACTTCGTATGACACTACAATTTGTTGCTATCTCATTCATTGCTTCGCCCTTGCGGTGAAACTCTGACTTTTTAGTAGGGAGCGCCCACCTTGCCGCTTCCCTCTTCAAATGATGACGCTGTAAAAGAGTGCATATCGAGTACCAGCGTTTATTATGTGCACGTTTATGCCATGTTTGCACAGAATTTACCACATGCTGTATCCATGTGTATGTTAACTACTACAGCTACCACAAAGGTATAGTCATGATCATGGACGTTAGTCGTCGGGATCGAGATGTGCCACCAGGCGTCAACGTGGGTGCATCCGCATCAAACGGTGCTATAGCTGTCAAACACCAACGGATAATGTGCAAGTTTTTGTAAATCAATGTACAAAAACCTTGCACTACTTCTGTGAGGACACGTTCGTGTTATACCGATTCCTATGATGGAGGGATCAACGTTTTTTTACAGCGAAAGCTGTTATGAGATCATTTCACCGGCCGTTTTTGGCGCCGTAGTTGTCCGCCGCCACCGCCGCCGCCGCCGGTGTCCGTAACCAGTATCGCTCGAAATAAGAAAAAAAAAAGCTAAATAAGAAAAAAATTCCGGGATGGAACGAGGTTCGAACCTGGGCCCTCTGCGTGGGAGCCCAGTATTCAACCTCTGAGCCATGCCGGTGCTTGAAACTGCTTTGCAAAAAGGTCCTATACAGGCTTCATGTCGGGAAGGAACCACATTAACATATGCAGTATAGCGTGGTAGAACAGTAAAATAAGCACCAAGCGTCGCACAACGCGAATTCTGTAACCAGGCATCACACAATGCGAATTGCGCAAGGAGTAGGTTGTTGAATAGCTTCCAACCCATTACAAAGGACTCTGCCATAATTCTTCATCGTCATCAGGCACAGCATCAACAAAGTGCGCCTTACATGGGTTTAGCAGGTACCAACGCTCTCCGTAGAATGATGAAAAATGGCACAGTGCCTGCTGCCCTACTTCTCAAAAATTACAATGATTTATAGCGTAGTGGGTTCCTCGCAAGTGCACTTGTATTGCTTGCCAAGGAAGCCCATAAACGCATGATCCACTTCCTCGGGGTCTCAGTAAAATTACAATGATTTATCGCGTAGTGGGTTCCTCGCAAGTGCACTTGTATTGCTTGCCAAGGAAGCCCATAAACGCATGATCCACTTCCTCGGGGTCTCAGTAAAATTACAATGATTTATCGCGTAGTGGGTTCCTCGCAAGTGCACTTGTATTGGTTGCCAAGGAAGCCCATAGGCGCATGATCCACTTCCTCGGGGTCTCAGTAAAGTTCTTCGCCCCCCCCCCGTCTCTCTCCCACGTCAACGTATGTTATACAGCATGACGGGAGAGGGAAATAGAGACCGGACGTCACCCAATGCAAATTACATAACTGGTGGGCCGTTTAAAGATTCCAACCCATTACAAAGGGCTGAGCCATAATTCTTCATCGTCATCAGTCGTCGCGCCAACAAAGTGCACATAATGCTTTACAGACGTGTAGCAGGTGCCTCGCTTCTCCGCAGAATGACGAATAATGGCTTAGTAGGTGCTTCCCAACTTCACAAAAATTGTGATTTACGGCGTAGTGGGTACCTTTCTAGTGTACTTGTATTGTAGCCCCAAGAGAGCTTAACGGGCTCTAGAAACGCCGCTCTTCCAGCTTTCGCTGTGACTGTGCTGCGGTTTCAGCGCAGGCCTGGCAATTTTTTCCTTTTCGTCATAATTGTTGCTGATAAATCACCTTGGCTCTTAGCAGCACTACTAGTGATTGGCCCTTGCCAACTAGTACAAAACGCCATTGCAACTCAGGTTAACAGGTAATGTGAATATTAAGATAGAGTGTAGCTACGTTGTCACTAACAGAATCGGCACATTTCTCAGTGCACCAATGTAAAACCAGCAAATTGCCAAACAATTAGTGATACGCGATTGAAACTTACTCATCTATCAAATATATTTTGCTAAAAAATGACATTTTGGGAACGTCTTTTATTGTAATCTGGAGTTTATTAAATATTTCAGCTCCCCTTTAGGCTGACTTGTGCCAGTTGTGCAAGGTGTCAAGGGGTGGGACATTACCTTTCTTTTACTGCGTGCACTTTTGACTATGTGGCGTTATTAATTGGTACTCGAAATGACGTGAATCTCCCATGAAAATAGACATTCCTGCGCGCTCTACTTCAACAAAAGCCGACTGTTATAATGCATAATAATGCCAGTAAGGCATTATTATGTAAGGTAAGGCATGTCATACTGCTCTTTCAAAGTCAAACGGGTGCTGGCAATGAAGTGAAAGCGGGTATGCTACACATGAAACGCGAATGGATGATTAAGTGTCTATCCTATTTTATGTAGCCTTATTCACGACTCTGAAACATTACGCGTTTCTCTAGTTGGAGCTTCCACTTTCCTTTCAATAAATAAGTACAGGCGCAGAAGGCAACGAAAGCGCTACTGAAGTACATATTTTAAACGGGTCTGCGCGACGGCCTGTAGACTTGATGTGCCCAACAAAGCAGAAAACTGGGCGAATTGGTATGGTTCAGCGGTACTGGAGAGCAAACATGAAAAGTCTCAGGCATACATGGCGGACAGGTGTTGGAAATGAAATTTTCGCAGCCCGCTCCTCCTGCGATTATTAAAGACGATATTCTTTCTTGGGATACTTGAATGCAGAAATTTTGGTCATCCTGTCTGTCTGTCTGTCTGTCTGTCTGTCTGTCTGTCTGTCTGTCTGTCTGTCTGTCTGTCTGTCTGTCTGTCTGTCTGTCTGTCTGTCTGTCTGTCTGTCTGTCTGTCTGTCTGTCTGTCACACGATTCAGCTACCCGGCCAAAGTTTAAGCACTTGCTGAACGCCCAGCCATCTTGAATTGGTAGCTGCGTTCGTACCACTGCGTTCGTACCACTTCCCGGCAGTGGCGGCTGGCTGCATTTCGATGGAGTAAAAATGCCAAAGGCCCGTGTGCTTAGATTTAGGTGCACGTCATAGAACCACAGGTGGTTGAAATTTCCGGACCCCTCACAATCATATCGTGGTTTCTAGGGCGTAAACATTTCACATTAATATTAGGCTTGTTTACCGATCGGCTTGTCGGGGATGTTGGGTACATGAACTCAGAAGCGTCTCCACGATATTTCACGTGGTTGTGATGTTGAAGAACGCGGCAATTAAATAGGTAGAAATTAAGCCCTCTATTCGACGAACCTTTGCCTCGTGATACTAAACACTCACTGCAAAATGCAAGCGGCCCCGCAGCTGGTCGCCATAATAAAATGTTCTGTATATCTAACGCGTCGGCTTTTAGATGCGAAGCAGATTAAGGTGGGGGCTTTGTCCATCCCTCCCGTGGCGTCCACGCACCCACTGCGCATGCGCGTCCCCTCCCCCTCTCTCTCCTTTCCTACGCTCCCCCCTTCTCGCGCGCCTCATTCTCTCCTGCGCAACGCCGCAATGAGCACCCTCCTACGCTCCCCCCCTCTCGCGCACCTCATTCTCTCCTGCGCAAGGCCGCGATGAGCGTCATTTCATGCGCGTCCCCTCCCCCTCTCTTTCTCCTCTCCTACGCTCCCCCCTCTCGCGCCCTTGGCGCTACAATTCACCCATCACAAGGCCGTCGTCTTCAAAAAGCCGCGTGCACTGACCCTAGGAATGCACCGACGCACCGGTTCACCGACGCACCGACGCTCCCCGCTGCTTCGCATCCACACATGGTTCCCTTTTACGGGAGACGGTGTAATTTTTTACGGATGAGTCAAGGTACATTACTACAGAATTTCTCCTGGTCGTCCGCGTTCCTATGTACTGTCAGTCATACTCGTGTCGTGTCGGTAATCTTATTGAAAGAAACGCGAGCATTCGAGAATGCGGCGCAATATACCGGCGAGGCTTGCGACGAGCGATAACACGAGAAAAAGTTACAGTCCGTGAAGTGAAATCACATTGAACCAGAACAATCAAGTGCCAGTGTTAACAGTCGAGTCGCATACATGAAAACTAAAAGCAAATTTCGACCAGCCATGGTAACCAAGCTGCCATAGGCTGTCGCGCTGTTAGGCTCTAGGTGGCGGGTTTGATTCTCGAGCAGAGGGTCAGTGGGTCAAATTTTGGGGAATGGGGGGAAACAAGAAACCCCGAGTGCATAGATGTATACGTGCGCACTACAGAACCCAGAGTGGTCAAAATTATTCCAATGTCCTACACTTCGACGCGCGTCGTAATCATGTCGTGGTTTTTGGCAGTAAAACCGCAGAAATTATATCAGTATTATTTATGAAGGACACCTTTCTAAGCCAATAAATATTCAGTTTCTAGAATACACAGGCAACGATGAACACGCATCGACGTATTCGCCATCCTTATCATTTATGTAATGTCATGGTCGCATTGAAGGTATGAATGGTACGCACTTCGTCGTGTATAAGTTTGCCACCAAGCTGTAATGAGACATCTCTATTATCTTGGGGTGACCCGTTGTCCCGGATGAGTAAAAGAGAGCCAGCGTGGTCTCCTTAGGATCATCAATGTGCACCTCTCTGAAGTCGTCGCCGTTCAGCTCAGCGAAACCGGACACGGACACAAAGCCGGGTACGGTGTCGCCAATTACGAACAGGCCCTGGAATATACAACAGCCACCTTTTGTAACAGATCACGAACGAACTCGGAAACATTCTGAAAGTATTTCCCGCAAACAACCACACATACATGCTCACTGATTCAACACTTAATTAATCCAGGGTACTCTCTGCTTGCATAAAAAATGGCAAAATTCGATTACATTCCTTGAACTCAAGGGGAGTATGCATGCCTTGTATCGCATGTTCCCCTTGGCATGAATAGCAGAGATGGCAAGATACCATTGCAGTCAACAATCTAGCTGGAATAACAGGCACTGTATGGCATAACATATATAATATGACGTACGTCATGAGACGTACTGTATTCACTCGTTTACAACCTAAGAGGCACATGCGCCTCCTTGAGCGCATTGAATGCTAAAGCACGTCGTGTATGGGTGAGAGTTAATTTCCTTTCCCTACTATCCTACGCTAGCTTCAACACTAGCTAAGGAGGGAAGGTGTTTGAGGTTCGAATCGGCGCCCCTCGATGACTCGAGTGCACGGTGGCAGCGCGAAGGAAGAGCCGTTGTCCAGTGAAGAGACGCTTTATTGCCACGCTCAGGCGTCTGCCCGGGTCCAAGCCCGAACCTCCGCTCTCCTCTCACATCCAAAACAGCCTCTTTTCAACCTTCAGTTAGACAAAGAGTCCCTCAACAAACCAATCACACTTGGGGGTTGGCATCACCACAACCAATGGCACAAACACTTTCATGACAGACACGGCATTGGTCCAACGTACGACACAGTCTACAACACGCGAGGGGATAGGTTCACTGCGCAACACGTGTCATCTCACTCTGCCCTACGTTATAGCCTGAGCATGCCCCTGACGTCCGCCAGCGCCGAAAGCTCGGCTCGGGCTCAACCGGCCCGCGTACCAACGTCTCTTTCAAGAAGCCGCCACAAAGCAGCGCGAATCTTCCCAGGCCCTGGCCACTAGCGGTGTGTACGCGACAGTGCGTTGCAAGGCCCGGCTCGAGCTCAACCCACCCGCGCATCGGCGCCTCTTTCAAGAAGCCGCTACAAAGCAGCGCGACTCTTCCCAGGTCCTGGCCACTGGCGAAATGTGTACGCGATAGTGCGTTGCTCTGCCAGTCTAATGACACTCGGTCATTACATGCAGCTGGGGGCCGGTTCACCTGAACGCTCCGAGTGCCGTAATTACTACCAGACGACGATTGTACACAAAGACATCCCCCGGTCGCATCCGGCCAAGCGGTCGCAAAACCAATTCCTCGCGTTTCCGTTTTGCGGCGCCGACACGTGTTTCTTGTTAGCGGCAGGTTCTCCGAACGGCAGCGCAGGTAAACGCTCATAGGGGTGCATGCGGATGCCATACAATAACTGAAACCAGGCGGCCGTGTGTCGCGGTCGTCCCACCGGCGCGACGGTCTTCCCGTTCAGCTCTTATCTCCTCCCTTTTGTTACAAGCAAGGAGGCGGCTTTGGCGGCCCTGCGCTTTGACGGCGTCACCACAGAGTCGCCTTTCTTTCCCAGAGCGGGGCCTTCCGCGTCTGCTCTTTGCGGCGCCGACACGCGGGAATCTCTCTGCGCTGCGCAGAGTTCGTACACTGAACCACACAACAACACGCCGACTCTGCATGCCTCAGACTGACTGGTGAGTAAGCAATATCTACGTCCATATGACTTCGAAGTTCATATACACGTGAAATGACGCCATCACTTGGTCACCTGACCCTCCTCCTTAAGATTATGACGTGGTCATATTGATATACCGCATGGCGACATTAATTCGTTATGTGACCTTGCTATTCATTTGCGTTAATTTGTGGTCATTTGAACTAGTAACATGTCGCGATTCATTCGTATATGCTCGAATTGACTCAGATAAACTTATCAGTGACACGTGACCAGGGTTGCCAGGTTTGGCTACTTTGCGCCAATTTGGCTACTTTTCAGGCTCAAGGCGCAAGCTTCTGGCTAACTTCTCGTTCCCTGGTAACATCGCAGCCGCTGGCGTCCGAGTATGCCGTGTGAAAACATGGTGGCAAAGGCGTAGTTCCAACTACTCAAATAGAACTCGGCACTTGTATTAGACAAAATCCAAGGTTTTCGTATACCTGGCTGGCACTCGGGGAATATTGTTGCATGGAGCCTCATTTTGCGGGCCACCTATATTGCTGTACAATCGAAAGTTCCCTGTACTGACAAAAACAAAAAAAAATGGAAGCACAGCTCAATCATTTTGAAAACCCATCACTGGTACAATCACTGGTACATGTTGACGCCTGTGTCCTTCAACTATGTGTAAGCACTCTTATTTTGTAGTCATTCAGCAGGTATAAGAAATTTTAGGTGAGAAGCAGCACAGTAATAACCTATTAGTGGATACCGGGCCATTGCGGTATCTACGAAAATGACCGTGCTGATGAAGCCAATCAATCTGCCCATGATGCTCTCCATTGTGCAGCTATACCGCTGTCAAGAACGGACGCCGCAACAAGGCTTCGTTCACTTGCACGCGAACTGACACTGGCACAGTGGAACTCGACGGAATTTACCAACGCCCGTCTTCACAACTTGGACCCATATCTACAGCTCCGTCTTCCGTCGGGAATAACTAGAGCTGAGGAGACGCTCCTGCGCCGCCTGTGGCTCGGGGTGGCCTTCACGAAGGCCTACTCATATCGAATTGGAATGGCCAGCAGCCCCACATGTGATAACTGTAGCTGCGAGGAGACAATCACCCATCTTCTCTGTGAGTGTCCTCGCTTCAGTGAACCAAGAGAAGAGCTATCCAAAGTTTTTGATAGACTTGACAATCGTCCACTGTCAGAGGAAGAGATCTTAGGACACTGGCCGAAACTGTCCTCGGCACGGAAAGCTTTGAAAGCGTTGTTGCGCTTTTTGCGCACGACTAGTCTCATAGACAGACTTTAAGCAGTGTCGTTTATCGTATTTTTGTCTTTCTTCTTCTTCTTCTTCTTCTTCTTCTTGTAACATCTCTTTTCTATTAGCTTTCACTCCCCCTTCCCCTTTTCCCAGCGCAGGGTAGCCAGCCGGTCTGAGAACTGGCTAACCTCCCTGTCTTTCCGTTTTACAGCGAAAGCTGTTATGAGATCATTTCACCAGCCGTTTTTGGCGCCGTAGTTGTCCGCCGCCGCCGCCGGTGTCCGTAACCAGTATCGCTCGAAATAAGAAAAAAAAACGAAATAGGAAAAAAATTCCAGGATGGAACGAGGTTCGAACCTGGGCCCTCTGCGTGGGAGCTCAGTATTCAACCTCTGAGCCATGCCGGTGCTTGAAACTGTTTTGCAAAAAGGTCCTATACAGGCTTCATGTCGGGAAGGAACCACATAAGCATATGCAATATAGCGTGGTAGAAGAGTAAAATAAGCACCAAGCGTCGCTACAACGCGAATTCTGTAACCAGGCGTCACACAATGCGAATTGCGCAACGAGTAGGCTGTTGAATGCTTCCAACTTATTACAAAGGGCTCTGCCATAATTCTTCATCGTCATCAGGCGCAGCATCAACAAAGTGCGCATAATGCCTTACATGCGTTTAGCAGGTACCAACGCTCTCCGTAGAATGACGAAAAATGGCACAGTGCCTGCTGCCCTACTTCTCCAAAATTACACTGATTTATAGCGTAGTAGGTTCCTCCAAGTGCACTTGTATTGGTTGCCAAGGAAGCCCATAAGCGCATGATCCACTTCCTCGGGGTCTCAATAAAATTACAATGATTTATAGCGTAGTGGGTTCCTCGCAAGTGCACTTGTATTGGTTGCTAAGGAAGCCCATAAGCGCATGATCCATTTCCTCGGGGTCTCAGTAAAGTTCTTCGTCCACCCCCCCCCCCCCCGTCTCTCTCCCACGTCAACGTATGCTATACAGCAAGACGGGAGAGGGAAATAGCGACCGGGCGTCACCCAATGCAAAACATAACTGGTGGGCTGTTTAAAGATTACAACCCATTACAAAGGGCCGAGCCATAATTCTTCATCGTCATCAGTCGTCACGTCAACGAAGTCCACATAATGCCTTACAGACGTGTATCTGGTGTCTCGCTTCTCCGCAGAATGACAAATGATGGCTCAGTAGATGCTTCCCAACTTAACAAAAATTGTGATTTATGGCGTAGTGGGTACCTTTCTAGTGTACTTGTATTGTAGCCCCAAGAGAGCTTACAACGGTGCTTTAAAAACGCCGCTCTTCCAGCTTTCGCTGTGACTGCGCTGCGGTTCAGCGCAGGCCTGGCGTTTTTTCTTCTTGTCCTCCTCCTTCTCCTCTTAGGTGGCAAAGCGAAGCAATTCAGATGCACCTAAGACAAAGTTATGAAATCCTACAAATCACCTCTCACGAGGAAATCAATGGCCCGTTTCGCATGCCTTAAGAACATTGGGCGTTTAAACACGCTTCAGTGCACATATACAGACAGCATCATATAGAAGATGCTCAGTGCAACTTGGTGTGCGTGAATGTGAGTGTTTTTTGAGGGAATTCCAAGGAAATGCTAAGTATCTTTAATATGACAAGTAAACCACTAGACCACCAACAGGTTCTTATAATATACAGCATCGCTCCCGCTGTACTTTCAGCAACGGTTCTGCAACAGCGATTTTATAAGACTGCAGATGCGCGTGTCGTGTGTCCGAGTATTCATAATAATCGATACTGCCACTCCCCCTCCGCGAAAGAAAAAATAAATAAAAGAATTGATATATTATCACCAAGAAGACGCTCATGTGCCATTCTTTACGTTACACTATAATATTGACTCTACAGCCGCATCAAATTTCACATAACTTTATCCGACCTCTTTGCCGTTTCATACATCTTTAAATAATCGTTTCTGCGCTGCAATCGGCATACCTTAACATTCGTTTTCTCCTTCACTGCAGTGACCTTAGCTGCGTATTGTGGAGTGGTCAAAATGTGAGTTGCGTCCGCATAATCGACTTGAAAAAGGAGCTCATCTGAAAGGGAAGATAAACAAATAAAATGTAAGTAACAAAAATAACAATGCATTCGCTATCACAACGCGAAGCATCTAGGTTATAAGTGTATCGATGCACTCTTGCCATATAAATGTATTGATGTATGAAAAGAGTTGATTTTCTGCTTCCAAATACTATGCGGGTCGGGGCCTTTGTCAAGCCACTGAAACAACGGTCTTTTTCTCCTGTCCTAAAATTTACATTTCGAAATATGAATGGTGAAATGAAGGAATGAAATAGAATAAATATATTTTTAGTGGTATGGTTTTAATAGTACAACGTACAGAACTCACGCATTGAAATGGGACAATTTAGGGCTAAGTAAAGCACATGTTTTCGTTTCTACCGACTTCAGTTTGGGTCATATTGGCGGGATTTCGGCTCGAACGCGTTGATTAGAGCCTACATTCTCTTTAAAGACCAGGTTCGTCGCGACATGACGTGGTTATCTCGAGCAATTGCGCATACAACTCGTTATGCTAAAAATTTTGATGTCGCATTTGAATCCGCGCGTACAGTACAAGATCCTTCAGGTCATTGAAACTTGACGTCAACGTACATGATACGCTGACGTTGTTGGACCTAGGGAGTATGGAAATAAATTTTGCGTTGATCCAGCGCCCGCTGGTCTGCCCATAGCTGTTCTTCTAATACAAGACTGCGTAGAGCTGCGTCCCTCCGCTCTTCAGTGTTGCGGCCGAAAGACTACGCCTTACGGTCCCAACGTTGGAGCGGCCCACGGCGGGCTAGAAAATCGGCGCGACCTAATGGGCCTCAATAAGGTTTTTCCATCCATCCATTGATCCGGCGAGAAATAAAAAGCACTTTCGTGCTGAAGTTATGACATGTATGGTTGTTAGGAAGGTGCTAAATAATTTCGATATGGACGGCACCTGCAAGATTAATATGCGAACGCCTTTATTAGCATCTTTCTTTGAGCGCTTTCAATTCGTATGCCCATTTTGACTCGGACACCTTTTTTATACGTACATTGAAGTATCGACCATGTCACAGCATTACTCTGCTTTCAATATCAAAATTGAAAGCAGACATTTGAGATTTGCTTCCGTGGATTGAGGCAACTTATATATTTTATTAAGTCTTGGTCTTCCTCAGCGTGTAAAACAATATTTTATTGTAATTTTTTAATGACCTTGCATGAAAAGCGGCACTGAAAAGAGATGTGTCGAGATTGAGTGCCTGGCAGATCGTTGTGAAGTCGGTAGAAGGATTTCCGCAGGACAACAAATCATATAACCTCATAGCGATTTGGCATAACTTTCGCAAAAATAGGCATGAGCCATTATTAGTTACCACTACCAGGAAACACCACGCTACCTTTTTTCCATAGGCGCGGTTACGCTGGCTTCGTAAATTTATTCATAGTCTAAATTCCAGTTCAGTGTAAATGATATATTTCAATCAATCAATCAATCAGTTTATTATTCATCACAAACTAGAGTACAGTGCGTCACATTTATACAAATGGGACTCCAGAACTCAACGCGAGTTGTGGAAGGGGTCCTTATGACAGATAGTGTTATTTGTATCTGTGTGAAACGATATTAGATAGATGTCTACATGAAAACAATCTAAATAATATAAAATACGTAAAGAAAAACTAACCTACAAAAAACGAAAGCGGAAACATTACAAAAAGAACATGGCCGATCCCTCCGTCATAGGAATCGGTATAACACGAAAGCGAAACGTGTCTTCGCAGAAGTGCTTATTGTGTAGTGATATACGAGACCTTGTACAATGTCTACTGTTGTTTCTCAGATATAACACCGCTCGATGTGGATGCACTCACGTTGACGCCTAGTTGCACATATCCATACTGACGACTAAAGGGGTATTCAGACGGGGGAGAAATGCTCGGGGGATAAAGGCGGAGCCTAGTGACGTCAGCTCGCGAGAAGTCTCCACAAATGCCCCCACTCACACGGACAAGGCGAACGGAGGGGGAGACCAGTGTTACTAGACTACTCCGGTGGCTTGCACCACTCGTTTGACGAGCTGCTGACGACGAGCTGCAGACGACCATGTAGCTGCAGACTGTACACCCGCTGCCGCTCTTTGCAGGAGCAAGCGCAACAATGTGGCCAAACAAGAGCCCGAAATTTCGCTAAATCCCCCACCGCCGGGGGATCGTTTGTCCTTTCGGGGAAAAGGTCCCCGTCTCCCCCGAGGAGGCGCGGGGGGGGGGAGGGTCACGCCCACTCGCTGATCCGTGACGTCGCGGTCACGTGATCCGCAATCCCCTCGTCTCCCCCGAGCATTTATCCCCCGTCTGAATACCCCTTAACGACCATGGTCATGATTTAACCCTTGCGGTAGCTGAAGTTCTTAACATATACGTGGACACCGCATGGTGAATCTCGCGCAAATATGGCATCAGCAAGCACATAATAAACCCTGATAGTCGATATGCACTCCTTCAAAGCGTCACGAAACGTGAAGAGAAACGCTACGGGCGTTGTGTCGTCCCTCTAGCCTGGCCGATAATTTTTGCAGGGCGAACGGGGAACGCGGTGCGACAGCCAGGCGATCGTCGGAGAGCTATTTTTCGATATGAATGGATGCTATAAGCGAAGCTTGGGCTAACGCCATCACCTCGCGGTGTGTTAAAGCGTTGACAAAGTTATATTTCCGTTGGAAACGCGCTGAATGAGACGGCCGTGGCAACGGTGCGTTTTCTTTTTTCGAGCCTGGTGGCACACATGTCATAGCCCTGTTATAAAGGGGACGCTCATAGCATCCATCCGTCGACTCGCGAACACTGTGAGAGGAAAGTGTGAAAGATAAAAGGCGCGTTCATGTAGCCTCCGTTATGTGTTTGGCGGTACCTCAATGGGCTAAACACCCGCCAGCCATCGTCGCGGGCCGAAAGGTGATGGGTTCGACTCCTGCAACGGAACTCTACGTATTGTTTTTGTTTCTTTGCCATCTGATGGCGTTCATTTTGCCGACGTATTTCCGTGACGGAAATACGTCATGAAAGTCTTGGTGGACCTCGAAATAAAACACTTTCGTGTTAACAAGAAAAAAGGCAGCACTTCACAAAATACGTCACAGGAAAATAAGCTTTTGTGAATTTAGGAATTCTACAGGAAGTACTGGCACAGTGAGTTTGAAAGATACGAGAAGGATGATGATGAAGTTATGTCTCCAAGAAATGTATTTCAAAAACAGGCTGCACTATTTATAAAGTAAAATGTTCCATAAATTGTGCGTGCACGTGAAACTGTTAACAACGTTAATAATGAGGATCCTGTTGGATACTGCGTTACGTGTTGATGAGCTTGAATTGACGAACAGTGTACAATATTTCTTAGAAATTTGTAATTAAGAACTGCAATGCGGAAACGAATTTGACAATGTAACGTTAGAATATTTAATAGAGGATAAGCAAATGATAAAGACTCAGATCATGGGCAACACAGATTACTCGTAGAACTGTATTTGGAGCTACCTGAATTGACTGTAGTGCTGTCGGATACGTAAGTCCGTAAACTGAAATACCAATATGACGCATACGATTCGACAAAAATACGGTGAAAGATCAGAAGGGTCCGTAGTGGAAATAGATACCGCAGCTTATAATATGTTGGTACACCTGTCGTAAATCTTCCTAGTTACCTCATGTACACGATTGTGCCACGTCAGATGTTTCTCTATCACTAATCGTAAAAATTTTGTATGACTAACTTTTTGTAGAGAAACTTCATTAAAAAGCAACTCTCCGTCCTTACTAAGTGACATGTTCTTATCAGAAAAAAAATTATAAAGACTTGAGGACGCTTGAGCTTCACCTCCACGAGTAGAACGCGATCGCGTAATCATGCGCTTTTCGCGTCGCCTTCTCAATCGGTAGCCTACGTTCGCTTCTCGGTAGAAGCCTGAACCGCGGCTCAAGGAAACGAACGTCTGTGTGCCTGTAAATCGGCCCTTTCAAACAATCCAAGAATGCCCACTGCAAGTAGATTTGCGAAGTGCCCACTACGGCATAATTCTTCCTTTTGCGAGTTGGTGAGGTACACACTACGGGTCCGTAAGGCAACATGCGCACCTGCGCGCGTTGTTGATGCTATTGTAGATAATGATAACTAATTGTGCTAGTCCGCTTTGTAATTGGTGGGCCTTGAAACCAACCACTCATTGCGAAATTCACACGTTTTGACGCCTGGTGTGATTATACACTTCTGCCATGAATGTTTTAATGACGTTCGTCACACTACATAACATTCATACGTTTTTTTTTCCTAACTAACTTCTAGCACGGCCGGGGTTCTGCGGCAAAACACCTGGTGGCCACACAAAAGCCCTGGGTTCGAGTCTCTTTTGAACCGAAGATATTTTATTTGTTTATTTGCATCTATCTCGAATGTTCGCACAGGGACAAAGCTGATTTCTCGATCACAGCCAATGACTCAGACGGCGACACTGACGTCGATGACAGAATTTCTGCGAAAAGAACTCTTTAACACTTTCGCATTGAACTTGCTTTAGTAAGATTTGGAATTATTTCATTTCTGTGTAACCAGTAAGAAAAATGGTTCAGAGTGTCATAAGGTTTCTTGTGTGAATCTTTCTAGGTCCTAGCCGCTATCAACACATTTGTGTCATCTGCGTGTAGGACAAATTCTTTTAGTATGTACGATGGCATATAGTTTATCAATACAATGAACAAGGGACCTAATATTGACACCTGTGGGACGCCTGTACTAATGGTTTTTTTTTTAATCTGAACTTCGTCCATTGATGCGTACATACTGTTGCCTGCCCGTCAGATTTCTATTAACTTGTTAGAAGTGCTACGAATACCGTAGTTCTCTAATTTTGACAGCCGTTTCCTGTAATTTATAACGTCGGATCATTTTGTTAAGATAATAAATATAGCCACAGTGAGGATCTTAGTTTCGATATTCTGACTAATTTTTTCCGTCAAGGTCAGCAAGACTAGATATATACTTTTCGCTTTCGTATGCCCATATTGTGCGCCTGATAAAAGCTTGTTGTTTTCGAAATAAAATTTCATTCATCTAAGAAGTATTTTCTCGATTATATTGGACAGAGGGAAAAGCAGTGCGATGTGCCGGTAATTTTCGACGAATAGTATGTTGTTCTTTTTAAATACCGGTTTCTAAGTATTGCCAAGTTTCAAAGCTGTCGGAAAGGCACCAGATGAGAACGCCGTATTTATTATGTTTGCTAAAGATTCTGCGATACAATTCACTGAATGCTTCATAAGAGATCATGTCCTACAGAATTTGAGTCGTTTTGCGAAAGCACGGCACGACGGCCCTCAGCAAGTTCCGTAGGTGCCAGGTAAAAGGACCTGTCGTTACGCTTGATTATAAGTAAATCATCGGAATGTTGAAAGCTCGCATGTGGTCGTTTTGAATTGTTTTGAAATTTAAATCGCTACAAGTGGCGATTGAAGCGCTAAAATGATGAGCGATTTTTCTTGATTTCTTTTCCCTGTACATAACACGCATATTAGTGTAATTCGACACGGAGGTCTTGCTATAGAAGGTAGGAGTATGCAGAGGTTCATGCACAGTGCCAGTGTTTAGTGAACTATGTTTGCATTTCTGTACCGTATGCTTAATGAAGAACTGTTCTCCTCCAAGGTCATCAAAATTCTCAAGGTTCTGCTCCCGCAATAACCTGGCGGATATTGACAAAGAGAACATGAAGGATCTAGAAAAATACAGAGTATTCAGATGATCCTATAGAAATGTGCCCGAGGATCCTCAAAATAAGGCGACCGCGATATTTGTTGCCCATATTCGGCATTACTCCTACAGTGGCGGCATCTGAAAACAACTAAGACAATAATTAAGTCAGTAATTATAGTATCTTGGTAAATTAACTTTTTTTAAGAATAGACAGAACAGGCGGTCGGGTCAAATGGGAGGACTGAAGTCCTTACTGCGAACAGCTGATTGCAGCCTTGAGTTTCGAAAAAACGGCCGCTAGTAATTTGTCCTGAGTGATAAAATCCGAACGATTTTGGCCGGCGAAACCGAAACGTCCAAAAGCTCATTTATCATACTCTTCCGAGAGAAACAGAATGAGTGAACATCCTTATATCAACAGTCGGTCTACTATGCTTCATGGGTGTAAGGGCTGCGCCTACCATGAAAAAAAAAAAAAAACGTATGACGCACGTAGATAACACCTTGTGCAATCGTTGCCGGAAACAGTGACGTCATTCTGGTTGCCAGCTGGGGTATAGCAGCTGCGCCCTTGGGTGCTGCGGTTTAGCAGGTGATCTTGGTCGGATTTCATCACTCCGGAAACGTTGCGAGCTGCCGCGTTTCGGAAAATAAAAGCGGCGACGAATTCTACGCAAGGAGGACTTCACTTATGCTATTTGACCCGACCACCCGTCTCCTTCACTTGAAACGTTAATAAACTGATTTTCATAACATTACTATATAATGTCTCTGGTCATCCTAGTATGCCTGCCGCCATAGCAAAAGCAATTTTAAATGTAGTGGGCAAGCATCGCATTTCTTTTATTTCTGAGGAATTTTCGGGGACACATCTTGAAATACCCCGCAGAAGCACCTACATGCTCCTCTGTATGAGCATATGGAAGGCGAATCTGTCTGACCCAAAGAGCGGTCATCATCGTGAAAGATGTCATGGTAGGAACTTCCGCATCCGCCGTATATCAGCGATCTGGGTTCGAAGGAGGTCAGGGGTGATCATCCTGTCAAGGTTGCCATCGGCTGCGCTCTGCAAAATGAAGGATGGAGCAGGTGACGAAGAAGCGTCTGCAATGAACGCAGAAACACCATCATCGATAGAAGTGACGTTGGCCACAGTCATGCCATTTGGTATAAGCTGCGTGCACCAGCTGAAATGCAGTATCGGAAGAGACGCTCGATTATTCGTGAAGGTCAAAAGTGTGCGAGGAACGGCCACATTTCTGGCCAGCAGGACGTCAAGAGTAGGAGTCAACATATAATCGCCGTCGGGAATAGAGGCAAAAAAGACGCCAGGTTCACATACGCCATGGCTTGAGGTGCTAGGCGAGCGTAATCTACAGAACACAAACGCGGTTGAGGTGGTCTTGGGGCGTCATAGGCGAAGCGGAAGCAAGCTGGCTCCACAGTCAATAAGGACAAAGTGGGTGGATAGAAAGTCTATGCCGAGGATAAGCTCGTGGGAACGTTTCTCGAGCACGGCAAATAGTATGGTTGTGGAGAGGTCAGCAACACTTATAAGCACGGAGCACATTCAAACCACGGGAAACGTTCCACCGTCAGTGACCTGGATGGGTAGCACCGTGGGTGGCGTTAAAGCTTTCTTGTGGTGGCGACGAAACTCCGAATTCATCACTGACATATGAGCCCCTGTGTCCACAAGAACAACAGCGAGTACGTCGTCCACTTTAACACAAATAAGGTGTCGTCTAGTCTGCAGTGTGGTAAGAGTAATCGGTAGGCATGTGATCGATGCAGAATCGCCTCCGGGTGCTGCATCGTCTCGTTTTTCCGAGGTAGGCGTACAGTCGGTGATGTTGGACGGCAGAATTGGGGCGAGCGAGATGATGGGCGACGGAACGGAGGCGAACAGGACTGATGATCACGCGGGGATCGTGAACGACGACAACACGGCATGGAAGGAACGTCGGCACTGGTGGCTTGGGGTGGTTCGCGGTAAGGTTGGAAGCCTCCATGATCAATTTCTGGACGACGGTTGTACACACAAGATGCCTGATGCCAAGACCACCGGCTGTTGCAAGGGCAGGCCACGTGACCAAAACGATGGCAGTGACATCAAATGCGACGGTGATCAGGAGTCCTCCACTGGACTCCTGATTAAGGTGGGCGTCGATGGCTCTAGATCGGTAAGGAGGGAGCTGTGGTGCATACAGAATCCAGGCCAGCATTGGGAACCTCTTGACGAATGCACCAGTGGTACCATTTGGGAGCTAGAGTCACAGGCATGGGAGCACGTGGAAGCAGGAGACAGTGCTTCAAGTTCCCATCGGATTATCTTCGTCACGTACTCCGCAGTTAGCGGCTCCTAGAGGGCAGATACGTCTTCGCACGACCTTGCTGCTGCTGTGTTCGTAAGTCGAGCGAAATAATCGGTGATACGTCGACATTTTGCGGCCTAAATATGCTGGTAATCCTTAATGATGGTATTTACAATGTCACAGTCCTTGCACGTGGCAAGACTGAACGCAGAATCTGCTTTACTTTTTAATATGTGACCCGCGTTCTCGGTTTCATCCATGGTGTTACAGTTCTGGAAAAAGGCAAGACCTTCCTGTGTACAAGTCTGGTACGATTCTGTTGATATTTCCGCACGAGAGGCTTACTCCTCCTTGGCCGCTGCCTTTCTACCTGCAGACTTGCCGGACATTCTAATTCTTAGCTTCTAATTTCTTCTTCGTAATTCTCGATACACAGTTCTGCGGCTCCTCTTAGGTAAACCAAGATGTTCGCCAACATAAGTGTGTCATCTCAGCGATAATTCTTACGTGCAAGTTCGTACATCGGCAACCAGTCATCGATGTCGACATTGTCAGTCTCGCAGAACGTGCCGGGATCCTTTACCACCCGAGGAAGGACGACATGTTGTCGGGATCGCCTCGGCGGGAGCGAACGCCTCTTCCGCCATGGCGCAGAAAGCAAGCGTCGACCAGTGCGGAGCTCGTTTTATCGTGTTATTACCGATTACCTCCACTAAATTTCACAAGGTTGAGGGTATAACAGAATAAATTAAAGCCATTTCCACACCTGTGAAATTTGAGTGAACAGCTGAGCTGACAAGCAGATCTCCTTTTTCTGGCAAGTAGATCTTCTTCTTCTTGACCTTCTTTCTATTTCTTTCATCTTCTTTGTTTTCTTGTCTCTTTCCATACCGCCCTCTCTCCCCCTTTCTCTCCTCCTAACCTTGAAATCGCTCCTCCTCACCACCACTTCTCTTTCCCACACCTTGCTGTACTATACTGTACATGGCAATGCTGCGGTTCACCCTCTCTCTCACCTCCTCTTTTTCCTCCGCCTTTTCCTCCTCCTTACCGTTACATCAGTCCTCGTCAAGCTCGCTTCCCTTTCCAATCTCCTTGCTAAACTATACCATATAACCCTATGCCATGCTTTACATTCTCCCCTCCTTCTTTCTCGCCTTCACATCACTACACTTTACCCTCACATCCCTTTCCCTCACCCTTGCTATACTATACTATGCATGACTATGCTATGCTAGAAGCTGCTCGGCACATAGCCGCCTAGCTTTTGCTTCCGACGCCTGCCCGACCCCATGCTTAAACAGCTCCGTTGTTAAGAGAAATGTATTTACAAAGTGTACATTGAGAGATAGAAGCAGCTGCAGCCAAGACGGCGGAACAGCAACAAAACGAGCGCTATGGCATTCGTCGTCTTCATCTCCTTTCTGGGGCCTTCTTGTTCCTGAGGGCTTTAAACAAGATACAAAGTACCTGGCAATGAACATCCTTTCGCAGTTGGCTCTCGAGCCTTTCTTTCTTTGACAACGCGTTGTCATTTCACATTCTGTGCTAGAAATCAAGAGTACGGAATGTCATCTCTCCCGAACCAACGCATTGCTTCGCATACGTCATAAATAACAGCCGTGAATATTGAAAGTGATAAGCGATAAGGTAAAAGTGATGTTTCAAATGAGGCCGTGGCTAGCAGCGCTACGCGCCCATAATGAACGCTGATGGAAGCCCATTGTAGGTCATATAGACGTCAGACTCTGCCCAGGCGGCGCTGCGAAAAACACCGCCACCAGCGCCCTCATCGCAGCCCTGGCGCTAACTGGGTAGTGCAAAGAGAGCCGTCCGCAAGCGAATGTGCATAGGCCACAATATCCCTCCTCTTTCGTTGGTGTCGAGGCGCCGTCTCCTGAAAATCAAGGACCTGGAAAGCTTCTTCCGCCAATCCTTCAGAAACAAAGGAAACTGATCAAAGCGAACTGCGAGTACAATGCAAAATAAGTTTTAGTTATTCCCGCGCGCTGCAACTCGCAAGTACAAGCGAGCACCACACGACATAGAATTCGAGGCAAGCCCTCCGACATCCGTTTTCTAGCGCCTAAATGCGTTAAAATCTGGTATATACATAATGCCACAGCGATAAAGTACATACACGATCAATTTACTTAGCTATGCATCTTACGATCAGTGGTACAAAACTCCGTTTATCAGGGACGAATGGGCCCGGCGATTTTCGCTTTTGCAGTTGCATTCTCCGTAAATTTATCTCTCGCTTCCTGTGCATTGGACTGTTTTATTACGCTTCCTCAAATGGTCTCTTGATGGTCGTCTTCCGTTTGTGTGTACTGCAAATGGGGATACGTGCGTCCACTTTCGCGGGGTACAACCAAAGGCAAAACCGTGGCCTCCGAGATAGCTACGGCAACCGCGGAGGACACGGGCGAAACAAACCTGAAGGTGGTCACGACCAACATTCTGCGATTTACTTGTATGGCGCACATGTTAGCCAGTTAGAACCAGAACACTGTGCTTTCAAAACGTATGTACGTCCGCGATGATGTGTTGCGACGACCAACTCGTCGCGGTGTGCGTATCACGCGTCTTCAGACTGCCTCTAGCTGCTCACTTCGTGTTACACGACAAGCACCGCGGTGAGAGCCTCTGCTGAGCTTCATAGACAAGGTTACCACGGTTCTCCATCAGGGCTACGCAAAACAACAGCAGAGCAACATTATCACACTTTCTCATGCGACCGGCTGTGGAGAACGTGGGTACTTCACTTACCGAACACTCTCGCAACATCCCATATCCAGCGCTCTCGACTTTCTTCTTCGTACGACAACTATGGAAATCGGTAAAACTGAACGTTGTTATTCAGTCTTTTACGTCCGTGGCAATTCACAACGCAACAGTGCGTCTTTTGCGGCGTTTCTTCGTAGCCTGTGGAGGGGTCTCGTCTGCTGCTGTTTTCGCCGTCGTTCTGGCGAGTGATCCAGCAAGCACTTCACGACGGTACGGTGGCGCGTCCGACTAGCGGAGAGCAATTCACAGCTTTCGTTCTGTGTGTTAAATGCGCAAACACACGTGATATTAAGCTCAAACGTTGTTTCGCACTCGCTAGTTGCACCTGGTCCCATAGCAAACTGTGCAAGGGAGTCGGTTTATGCACTACTCAATACTTCTCCGACAGGTGGCACCACACGTCTTGGAAACTCCAGAGTCTGACGTCTATGGAGTGCGAATAAAACTGATAATGGCGTAACGGGTTAAGGAGAGCTTGTAAAGCACACTGTTGCCATCAAAGCTGAACTACTGCAGCAGACAAGTTGAAAAGCACAAGTTACGTTTTCGTGCGTTCTGCTTTAGCGGTTTCGTGGTTTCCGGTTTTACGTTTAAGGCAACAGATTTATGACTTAAATCGACAGACAACTAACGAAATATTCGCGTTGTCACCTTTTTCTTACTATAGCAAAAATTATAGACGACCAGCAATTTAAATTCATTCGACATGATGCTCACTTTCCTTGCGGACCGGATTCGATAGCAACACTGAAGCTCCCGTGAAGGTGATACTGAACACGACGACCACGTTCTCGACGCTGTTGTCAAGGTGGACGCACACGCGATCCCCAGGCCCGATGCCCTGTGCCTGGAAGCCCGCAGCAAATCTCCGCATACGGGAAAAGAACTCCCCACGTGTGAGGCGCATATTCTCGTCCACCTGCAAGGGACACAGCGAGTCTTTACTTGTTAGAAATTTCAAGGCATTCCTTGCTTCCTAGTGAGTAAGGAGCGCTATTGCTTTATGCGCTTCAAAGTGTGCAACAATGGCGTCTAACAAGCTAAAAATGGCCCACGAGGCCGTCCTTGGTATATGTATTGTGCCATAAGAAATGAATTGTGTGCGGCGGATACCAGCGGAGCATCGTTAATCATCTGTAGGCGATAATAGACATATCCTAAGAACATGCCTTCGCCGTGGGCTCGTATACTTTATTGCCGAATTATTGATTACACTATCATCAGTCAATCCCTACAGTCACTACACCGGTCTTAAAAAAGAGCATTAAGTTTTAGCGAGTAGAGGAACCGGAATATAATTCATTGAAAAAACTGTCGATAATCCACGAAGAAGGTCATAATTTCGCAAATGGCATTTGTTGGATAAGTGGGCATACTTGTTTCCCAAATTTACAGCTTATGCTGACACGTATGTGGCGGTGGCACTGTACAACAGTAATAGGCGTTCACAAAGGCCCGTGTCAGCTTATTTATTGACCATTTCCCTCTTTTTTTCTCGCTCCCCCCTCTCTCACTCTTTGTCTCTCCCATCTTTCCACTCCCCTTCCCTTTCCCTCGGTGTAGGGTAGCCAACCGGACTGCTGTCTGGTTAACCTCCCTGCCTTCTCCATTTTTTGTGTTCCTTCCTTCCTACAGCTTATGCTAAACAGTTATTATATGTCTGCATTGGTTTCGCTGAGCTAGTAGTCTGAAAAGCGGCGAAAAATTTGTGAACACGGGTGTCGCTGGAGGCGACGTTTCGACAAGCGGACTTTCCTTTGCAGTCTTCAAGAAGACAGTTGTTGCAGCCTTGAAAAATTCAAGTCCGCTTGTCGAAACGTCGCCTCCAGCGACACCACGTGTTCACAAATTTTTCGCCTCTTTTCAGACTACTAGCTCAGCGAAACCAATGCAGACATAGTAACAGTTTATCATAAGCTGTAAACTTGAGGCTGGCAGCTAACTCTCTTGGATCCGATCTCGCGTAACTCTACAAAACGCTGGTATAAGAGAAAACGGCGGCTCCACAGAGAGGTGCTATTACCGCAGAGTCTCCTCTCGTTGAGAGCGCAGCAGGTAGAAAGGTATACGAGTCGTCCGCTGATGACTGCCAAGATAGCGCGCCCACCTATGATCGCAACCGCGCCCTTTGAATCAAAGCTCAAAGTTGCTGCTCGAGCGCACCCTCCTCCCTCGCGTCTTTTCATGCCCTCGTTCAAGACGGGTGGGGCGTTTCATCTCTGCTTCGACGGCAGGCCTCCCGAGCTGGGTGATGTTATCGCATCCCCCTCCGAGCGACGAAGATGGGCCGACTCGTTTGATCTCTGCCTCAGCCGCGTCCGTCGCCCCCACTCGTCCGCTTTTACCCGCGGTAGAACATACGGTGCGCGGGAGGATGTTGTCAATTTGGAGTTTATACGGGACATCACGGCGATGCCGACGGCAAAAGCCCGTCGAGAGTGTCCAATAATTGCTATCGCAATAAAAACTAAAAATGCAATCTTCTTCAACAGATTAACGATAAAACTTCGTGTCGCAGTTTTTTCGGTCACTGTTTTTGTAATGACACGAGCATACTGTTGTTGTTTTTTTATCTAACGTTACTTGTTACCGCTAATTGGGCTGAAACCTGTCTCTTATTCGTAATCAACTCTGTTATTTTTATTCTGTTAAGGTTATTTTCTCTTTGCTTGTGTACTACTTCATTAAAGGCTACTTTATTGTCGCTGGTGATGATCGAAAATAACGGCAGCACTACGAGGACTGTAATATATGCTATTGATATCGCTAAGTCTAGAATTCATAGTAAATATTTAAAATCGTAGAAACCCAAGGAGACGTGTGTCTCACCACTGCGACTCGTTCAGGTGAAGCTGCCAGGAATTCCTTCATGGCTGTATAGACGGAGCACAACGGTATGTCGACTTTCGGGTACGGAGAGTATACAATACCATCCTCGATGGTTGCCTTCATATTGTTTTACTCTTAACCACGCGCCTTGAGACTTGTGCTGTAGTAGCGATGAATCTAAAGAGCAAGAAAAGAACATGAATATAGGCATTCGGGTATACTCAAACACCAAAGTGCAAATAGAAGAAGAGATGCAAATAGAGATGCAACATAATAATGTTACTTCACATTTTTCCTTCAACGGTTCACGCATTAGAAAGTTTGCGCTTTCGTATAGCTTGAAGAACATTAGGTCTCAGAAAGACATTAGGGCAAGGCGGAGGAAAATGCTGCGAAAATTTGCAAATAATTACTTTTTAATTTCTTGGGGGACCGTCAAACAGAACAGGAACTTTCTTTTGGGTACGTATGAACATGGTCACGTTCCCGCTTTTCGAAAGTTTAAGATAAATTGAAGTAGGAAGTGTCGCAAATGTCTAATCTTGTCCCGAACGTTGGTGCAAGATAAGACAGCTACAAAAAAATTTAAGTAGTTGAGCTCTTTCAGGAGAAGCACTTGAAACTCACTCCGTGGGTGCTCGCACAGTCTTTATGAGCGCGCTCTTTGCACTCGGCGCACTGAATCAGCACAGAGCCTCGCGAAGTGGTGCTCCACAAGTGCACGCAGATCGAGAAGAACGACTAGACGAGAAAAGGAGCTCTTCGAGCTCCTTTTCTCGCTTGTCGCATAGAGTTTCCTAAAATGACCTAGAGGGAACTCTGGCGCTGCGATCGTTCAGCCACCATGGGAATAATGGGTAGTACACGGATTTGCCTAGTCTTCGTGCTTGTGGGCTTCGAACGCACTTGTGGCCTTGTTTATTGCTATGTTTTGGTTTTCTTTCGGATAAATGAATGGATCGTTTGAATCGGTGAGCCTAAAGAAGTTAAAGTGGTGAAGTGAAACTGCTGAATTTTGCTGAACTTCGTTTTGCGACAAAGCGGATGCAGGCGACGCGGAGCCAAACGGAGCCGAAAGAACGAAGTTTAGACAAATCCGTGTACTACCCATGATTCCCATGCTGGCTGAAGCGCGATGCATTGCAGCTCCCATAGACACTAGCGCCAGAGTTCCCTCTAGTAAGTATTGTAGGAAACTCTATGGCTTGTCGTACCTTGCCGTTCTCATTCCAGCACTCATCTGTGAAGCGCTTAGTTACGATTTTTTCTCCGTTTTCGGCAGCATTTCTAAAAAAACCTCGTTGGACACAGTGGCCAACCTCGCAGCAGTGCCAGTAAAGCAATGATCATGATGACGATGACGATAATGATGGTGCCCTACGGAATCTGGACATCTATCTACTCAGGAGGATTTGTGGGGGACGGGGCGGATATCGGTGATTTTTGAAATCCTAATTTGCGTTAGAACTGATAACCTCAAATAGATTGAATACTTCCTACTAAATATCAGTTTTACCCGTGTGCTTCGATTTTCTTGGACATAAAAGAGCACCAGGGGTGCTATGCAGCATGGCCCGAGCTTCTAGGAAACACGAGTTCGCTCCGAGCTCGCACTACAGCGGTCATGACAGGAAGACTGCGGAGCGCGCGATAGAAGCGTTCATAAAAACGGCTACAAGGACGAGCACGGCGTCACAAGCGCAAGTGCGGCATTTGCGGCGGTATTCGAAAAAAAAAAGAAAAAAACCACATGCGAACGCGTCAGCGCCGCCACTCAGTCAACATTTCAACAGTGCAGCGACGTTAGCGTGATTGTCGCGCTATCTTTTTGCCAAGTCAACATCGCGCCTCCCACAGGCGTGTTCGTGGGCGTTTCCCTCTTTCGGGCAAGTTTTTTTCGTTCTACCTGCAGTATTGAAATTTCCACTCTCGAAGGCAACAAAGGCGCACACGCAGCACTCTCGTGCAGCTCGTGTCGCTTCTCTCGAATATTACAGATAAATAAGTGGACAGGTTACTGCTACTTACATTACACGTCCGAAGATTTTTCTGCAGTAACGAAACTGTAGAAACAATTTCTTCGCAAACAAGTACATTGTAACATTTCTCGCCGCAAATGCCAACAGGGGTACATGCTTCATCGCTGTGAGTGGTACGTCGTGAGCGCAGTGAAATTGAATGTGAGACATCGTATCCACGTTATGAGATAACCTATAGTTCTTCGTGCGTGTGTGCACAGACTGTGTGATTATGCTCATAGAGGAATCGTGCCGCTCGCTGGCGTTGCGGCGTGAGCACTGCTCCTATGCAAGAGCTAACGCTGTGCGCGGACCCGATCTTCGCCGCGGGCGTCTGTCAATCAAACTGACTGACGCGCGAACTCGGGTACAAACTCGTTGACTCGGAAAAGGCCCCAGTTCAACTTGTGACTGTCATAGTGCCGGTGTGCTTGTGAAGTGTTTCATGCGGTGGACTCTACTCAGCAGTTTCTTTACATATAAACTAATTTTGTCAGCTTTCACTACTTGTCCGAGGCTGGAGCCATCGAAGGAGCTTGTGATCACCCAGCCTCTTCCAGGTTTTTACGCGGCTCGTCTACTCATTCTGCCCGGTGTGCTTCGGAGTGAAGACCACGTCAGTTCGGTCTCAATTTTGATGGTATTAATTACCTAAATCCTAACATTATGTAAAATAGTTATGTCTTAATTGGTAATGATCTAATTAAAGTGACATTAGTTACTCAGGTTTAATTAGGAAGGTACCAATTATTATGGAGCTAATTAGCATAATCCTGATTATCACGATTCTAATTAGTATAACTTTAGTAAGTCCCTCATTAACCATATTTTAATTAGCCTATCTCTAATAAGGACCCTGTTAATTAGCAAGATTTTAGCTTAACAAGGCTTCATTTGCATGGTCTTAGTAAGGCGTGGCTTAATTAGCTCACTCTTAGCATGGCTTGGCTTAATTGGCTTGGTCATATCATGTCCTGACTTTATTACCCAGGTATACGGCCCAGCCAATTAGCTAGTCAGCTGGGTGCACGTGCTCGGGTAGCGAGCACACAATGAATAAGAGGACGAAGCGGGCGCGCCGGCAGAGTAACGCGCTAGAACGTACAGGCCTGCCATGATGATTACACACGTGGCCCCGGCGATTAGCTCCGGTCTCCGTGTTGTAAGGCGCTCGGCCGGAGCCAATCTCAGAGGCTGCGGTGCTGATTATTCTAAAGGATACTTATATGCAGACGTTAAACGCTTGAAAGCGAATTTAAATAAGCCCGTACCTCTAAAAAATATCGTTTGTAAAAGTTTCTGACACTTTTATCGCGATAGCAATTATATGGAGACTCTCGGTTGATTTTTGCCGTCGCCGTCTGTCGACGCCGTCATGTCCCGGATATTTATATATATGTATATATAAAGGCAGAAAGGAAAATAAAGCAGAAGACAAAAATCAGAAGTACCCGCCCGCGGATTCGAACCAGCCACCCCTCGCTCCCCAGCGAGCTGCGTTAGAAAAAAAAACAACTCAGCCACACGCCATGTATGGGCCGGCGAAATAACGGCGAGCTATCAATATATGCCCCATGTACCGCTGGTGGTAAGCAAATCTCGGAGGAGCGTGAGCTTGTTTTCTATCACGCAACGCTCCTAATTTTCTTTCAATTTGAAAACTGCCCTCGAGTCGAGCACGACAAAGTGGCCCTTTTCTGTACCCAATCGTGATGTGGAAGGAAAAAAAGAACACCAGGAACACCTAGGGTTACTGTATATGCTACCTTAATTTAGCAGAGTTGCGCCTTTGATAGAACTCGCTGCTCGCGCCCCCATTCGCCAAGCGCGCTCACGTGCTCAACAAGCGTCCACTTGAGGGAAAGCCAACTTCACGGCCCCGCGGGTGCTGGCGACCGCCGCGCCACCACCGCTGCTCTACCACCGTGCCACCGCCGCCGCTGTCCAAAGCAGTCCGGCGAGGCGATCTGGCTCAGTGCAGAATGTGTTTCGTTAGTATTGCGTTGGTGTCTGGTGTTGTCCGTTTCTAGTGTAAGCCAGTTTTTGTTGTGCCTGTGCGGAGCAGCGCTGTGACTCGATGGTGCGAAGTTGCGACGATGACAGGGTGTTGCGCTTCCCACTGCACGAATCAATATTTTTATTTTTGCGACTAGAGTAGGCGCTAACAAACAGGATATGTATTACTTTTCGCCCACTGTCAACGGCTGGCTAGCCGTTGACAAAAATCTAACGCGACAAAACGATAAAATTGTGCGCCAGTGTATGTGTGAATATTCACCTTACAAGTTCATCAAAACAGAATAATTTAGTCCGAGCACTGTGTGGCATTAAATTTCGAAGCCTTAGCGAGAGTTTACTTTATGCCACAGCTACCTAGATATGCGTAAAATTCTCGTTTGCTTGCGTTATTTGTAAAACACACAATTGCTTTCTCGAGCCACCTACATAATCTTTTAAAGCGCTGCATCAAAACCTACGTGAAACAAGCGATTTGATGAACTTAATTTGTCCAGAATCGTGTCTGTCGAAGTTTTCCTGTTTGCTATTTAAAACAAAAATATTGCTTCCGATAGTGAGTGCCATTGAACAGGTTATAGCACCCATTTCATCTAAATTCATTATTTTCGAGTTTTCCTTTTTTTTTTTTTTCTTCGAAGCGAAAGTCATTGCTCCAGCGACGCGTTATGAACGAGCCAGAAAGCACGCGGAGCCGCTGGGCCGCATCGGCTCCTACATTCTAAAAGGGTGCCTTTCCTGCATTACTTGGATGTCTCAGCGGGCAAGACTGTGGACCTATGCGCAACTCTTCCACATAAAGGTAGCACATACAGTAACTCTAGGAACACCTTGCATCAGACGCCCCCCTGTGGCTAGAGACGCAGGGGGTAACTCCACGCGCCACAGTTTAAAAGAAAAAGAAATATCTAAGAGCGTCTTACCTTAAATATCTAAGAGCATTGTCAACACTTGCAGACGCAGCGCTCCTAACTTTTTTTTTTCATTTCGAATACAGCCCTTGAGACTCGCACGACAAAGTGGCCATTTTCTGTACCCACTCGGGATGTAGAAGGAAAAAAAATGACAAAGAAAATCGGGCACACCTTGCATCAGGCGCCCCCTGTGGTAGAAGACGCAGAAGGTCACTCCACGCGCCGCAGTTTAAAAGAATAAGAAATATCTAAGAGCGTCTAAATTCTAAATTTTCCCACTTATATTAACCAGCTGGTTTCATGGCCAATTCCCCGTAGTGGGTAAGAGCCAAGATTGAAGGTTCATGCAAGCAAGCAAGCAAGTAAGCAAGCAAGCAGTCAAGCGTCTGATTCTCCATTCTCTGCTTTTCATTATAGTAAAAGTTTCTGACACTTTTCCTGCATGGGTGCACTTCTGCACTCAGTGGAACGACAAACAAATGAAAGGTGATGCCTCTGGTTTGAAGACACCACCCAACTTTGTCGACCGCCCTTGATGTGTCGCCGCGTTCCAACGTAACCACTGGAACGCAGCGCGCGCTCAGGGATGAATTTGACCTTTTCGTACGGTTAGCTCGTTCAAAAGAGGGTGTCGCCAGAGCTCAGAAAGATTCAAAGTTTCGCCAAACTCGGGCCATCTTGCATAGCATCCCAGATGGTCGAAATTCCCGGAGCCGTCCAACACTGCGTTCCTCATAATGATGTCGTGGTTTTGGAACCCAGAAACGAAACAATTATTATTCTTATTGATATCACTTCCCTAGATTTTGCCCCGTACGACTTTTTGAGCATCTTTCGTGTCGCTTTCATTCCAAGGATCTCTCGTTCGTGTTATCCCGTACACCTGCACTAGGCCTAACAAAAAAATATAAAAAGAATTATTCTCTTAATAAGAAACTTCTTTTGCCGATTCAACACCTTTTTTTTCCGTCTTGCCTCTTTCAAATAACCGAATTAAAAATATGTTCTCCTTTAGCTCGCGGCATTTAGACAATTTAGAGAATGTATTTTCCGGTACAGAGCAAGAATATAAACACGCATCCGTACTGACGGTAGAGAAACTGTAGGCATGGCTTCGAAGATTTCAGCGAGCAGAGAATTCTGCCCCTTTTTGGCGAATCGCAAGCTGAGTAGAAATAACCGTGCATTTTTCCCGCACAAGCTCTTCAAATGATGGTGAAGTTTTTTCATCAAAAGAAATATACACCTACCGGAACTTGCCAAAGAAATAGAAAACAAAACAAGAGTACGTTTTTACTTTAGGCACGCATGGCTGCAAACTCAAATTTTCGCGTTTTGCCACACGTCTCATTTTACCCAGTCTTAGCCTACTACGGTATCTCACTTACTCTTAAGCTAAAAAAAAGGTAACTTTTCATACTTTACACGCGCCTACAGTACAACTGCGTCAAGAGCGATATACAACGATCAGCTATTTTAAAATGGTGAGGTGCCATAATCGCACTGGTGGATTTCATAGGCTCGCCTAGTTATTGGTAGCACTTACCTGAAGAGACGTGCGCATTATCAATATCTTGACAACAGCCTAAATGACACTGCCTGAGGTGAGTAGATCGAGAAAATGCGCATCTTTCCACTACTGAGGCAGTATAATATTGTGGCCTGGATGGCGCCAGCGCATAAAAGTACACTCACAGAATAGATGGAGTAAAAAGGGCGTCTTTTTGTACCACAACAACAATCGTCATCGGGCTCGCTTGCGTTTCCTTTTTTGAAAACTCGGCGCTGACCACTTTCCTACCAAGAACGCTATGTCACGCTCATAGCGCACATGCCGTTAGTGACCAGAAAGTGCCGGGCGCTAGCCGATAATGCAAGGAAAGCAAGGCAAAATAAATGACGATTATCGTTGTGGGACAAAAAGACGCCCTTTTTACTCGATCTATTCCGTGAGCGTAAAGACCATAGACATGTGAACAAGTTAGCTGAAAGCTTTTAGTGGATGACGCGAGAACACTCAGATAGCCAGCAACATAGACAACTGCGAAAAATTAACTTTAGCGACGAAATTGAAATAAAGCACAGCTACTAAATCGTAGGATCAAACGTATGTTTGGAGCTGTACATTGAGACTGCTTACTTTCGAGTCAGGGGCAGGCAATATACAGAGGAACACCTCCAACGAAAGCAGCGAACGTCATCTAAGAAGTGGGACATTTAGTTTCTGAGGTTTTGTTAGAGAGCGAAGATGCAATCACAGCGTTCTGCTTCCATGCTTTTTTTTTCTTTATTTTGTTTAAATTTTTGTTCAGTCTTCGTTGAGCGCCATGGTCGAATATATGCGAGCACATCCTGCTTGTACGTGCCCTTGGAAACAGTTCAAGTGTAACTGCAATGCCAGGTGAAAAGCATCTGTTGGCGGTGACGCATGAATTCATATGAAAAGCATATGTTTGCGGTGACACACGGATACAGATATGAAGGTATTTCCGGCATAACCTAAAGTATAACGCTAAAAAGGCCGGCGGATTCCACATACTCTGTGGAATGGATTCAATGCGAAGCAGTCAGCGAGTATTTCCCCATGCTGCATTTTTTGGCTTTGAGCCAAGCGCTACGAGGTGGATCGACAGAGTGGCTGCGGGCACATCGTGGGCGTACCAGGCACGTCGACTACGCTGGCGTGGAAAGGCTACCTTATCGTCTGATGTAATATCAGCACTTACGTTAGAGCACAGACGTCAGTTTTTTTTTCAAAGCTAAGTGCATGCTACGGTGCTATGGCATGCATATCGTCATCATAATCATAATCATAATCATCATCATAATCATCATCATCATCATCAGCCTGCCTACACCCACTGCAGGGAAAAGGCCTCTCCCATGTTCCGTCAATCAACTCGGTCCTGTGATTTCTGCTGCCACGTTATACCTACAAACTTCTTAATCTCATCTACCCACCTATATTCTGTCTCCCCCTCACGCGTTTGCCATCTCTTGGAATCCAGTCAGTTACCCTTAATGACCACCGGTTATCCTGCCGACGTGCTACGTGCTCGTCCCACATCCATTTCTTCTCCTTGATTTCAACTATGATGTCCTTAACCCCCGTTTGTTCCCTGACCCACTCTGCTCTCTTCCTGTCTCTAAAGGTTACACCTATCATTTTCCTTTCCATCGCGCGCTGCATCGTCCTCAATTTAAGTTGAACCCTTTTTGTAAGTCTCCAGGTTTCTGCTCCGTAGGTAAGTACCGGTAAGATGCAGCTGTTATATACCTTCCTCTTGAGCGATAATAGTAGACTATAATTCATGATTTGATAATGCTTGCCGAATGAGCCCCATCCCATCCTTATTCTTCTAGTTATTTCACTCTCATGGTTCGGCTCCGCGGTTACTACCTGTCCTAAGTAGACGTACTCCTTTCCAACTTCCAGTGTCTCGCCACCTATCGCAAAGCGCTGTTCTCTGTAAAGATTGTTCCACATTACTTTAGTTTTATGCATATTATTTTCAAACCTACTCTTCTACTTTCCGTATCCAGTTCAGTAATCATGAGCTGTAATTCGTCTCCCGCGTTACTCATCAATGCAATGTCATTAGCGAATCACAGGTTACTGAGAAAGTCTCCATTAACTCTTATCCCTAATTCTTCCCAATTTAGGGTCCTGAAAACCTCCTGTAAACACGCGGTGAATAGCTTTGGAGAGATCATGTCTCCCTGCCGTACGCCCTTCTTTATTGGGGTTCTGTCGCTTTCTTTATGGAGGACTATAGTGGCTGTGGATCCGCTGTAGATTTTTTCCATTATGCTTATATAGGCTTCGTCGATGCCCTGATTCCGCAGTGCCTGCATGACTGCTGATGTCTCCACCGAATCAAATGCCTTCTCGTAATCTATGAAGGCTATGTATAGGGGTTGGTTGTATTCCGCGCATTTCTCTATCACCTGATTGATAGTATGTATATGGTCTATTGTTGAGAAGCCTGTACGAAATCCTGCCTGGTCCTTTGGTTGATTGAGCTCTAATGTCGTATTAATTCTGTTAGCAATTACTTGTGTAAATAGCTTGTAGACAACGGACAGTAAGCTGATGGGCCTTTAATTTTTCAGGTCCTTGACGTCCCCTTTCTTATGGATCAAGATGATGTTGGCATTCTTCCAAGATTCTGGTATCCTCCCCGTCGAGAGACACTTCGTATACGGGGTGGCCAGTTTTTCTAACATAATCTCTCCACAGTTTTTCAACAGGTCTGATGTTACCTGATCCTCACCAGCGGCTTTCCCTCTTTGCATTCCCTTTAGGGTTGTCTTTACTTCTCCTGTCAATACTGGTGGGATGTCAGATTCCTCTGGGATATTACTGCTTCTTACGTTATCATCCTGACTGTCTCGGCTGCTGTACAGATCTCTGTAGAACACTTCCGCTACCTCAACTGTTCTATCCATATTGGTTGCGTCCTTGCCTTCCTTGTCCCTTAATGCATACATCTGATTTTTGCCTATGCACAGTTCTGTCTTCATAGCTTTCAGGCTTTTTCCGTTCTTTAGAGCATGCTCAATTCTCTCCATATTGTACTTTCTTATGTCGGCTACTTTACGCCTATTGATTAACTTCGAAAGCTCCGCCAGCTCTATTTTGTGTGTTGCATTTGAGGCTTCCATGGCTTGACGTTTCTTAATGAGGTTTTTCGTCTCTTGGGATAGCTTACCAGAGTCCTGTCTAACGACTGTACCCCCGACTTCCACTGCACACTCCTTAATGATACTAGTCAGATCATCATTAATTGCGTCAACGCTAAGGTCGGTTTCTCCGGTTAAAGCCGCGTACATATTCTGAAGTTAAACTGAATTCCTGTGCTTTCCCTCTCAGAGCTAGTTCATTAAACGGCTTCTTGCATATCAGTTTCTGCCATTCCTTCCTCAAGTCTAGTTGAATTCTAGATCTTACCATTCTATGGTCACTGCATCGGATCTTGTCAACTACTTCCACATCCTGTACAATGCCCGGGTGGACGCTTATTATGAAGTCTATTTCATTTTTAGTTTCGCCATTAGGACTCCTCCACGTCCACTTACGAGTAGCCCGTTTTTTGTACAAGGTATTCAAGATCCCTAAATTATTGCGTTCTGCGAACTCTACTGGTAACTCCCCTCTGGAGTTTCTAGAGCCGATGCCATATTCCCCAACTGCATGATCTCCAGCCTGCTTCTTGCCTACCGTTGCATTAAAGTAGCCCATCAGTACAGTATACTGTGTCTTTACCTTACTCAGTGCTGATTCTACGTCTTCGTAGAGCGTAGATGCATATCGTACGTAGCGTTAGTTAGCGTATTCCACCTGGTCGAGCAACACACGAATAAAGCTTGCAGAGTCGTAGGAGTACACATATAATGTTTATTAGATTTTTTTAAAGCGCATAGCCAACACTGCAACTCACTTGACGTTTCCCCAATATGACGCCTACGTAGTGCCTTTTTTCCAAAGCAGTTTCAAGACCTGGCGTGGCTCTGCGGTAGGATACTTGACTGCCACGCAGAATAAATTCCTGGCTTCAGTTCTGGCACGAAACGTGATTTTTCTTCTTTGGATTCGTTGGTATTTTTCCATCACCGGCAACACCGCCGAAGCTGACACCGGATTTTCTGCGGAATGTTCTTAACTCTCTATTGCATAGCCTCCCATATTCGGCACATACCGATTAACCTTTTTTATTGAGAGCGCAAGGGACCCAGTTGAGAATGTGACACTGCCAGAGTAATTTCCATAGTTATGCGCCCTTAACATAAAAAGTGCTGCCACCCATGGAGCAGTAAGAAAAACAGACGTGAAATGGATTTCGCAGTGCACGTGCAAGTTCGGCATGGGAACAACACCGATTGCGATTATTTTATCGCGGGACATTTTTCGCTGCGGAGGCATGAAAAAATTATTCTGGCATATCTCGTGACCTTCAAAATCCATGCTCTTTATTAATTTTCTCATTTACTTTCGCAGTATGCATATCAGTGACGAAATGCGCAATGCGCTGCCATCTGTGTTGTGCAGCGCAATATAAATATAAATGAAGTACAACCCCGAGATCATGCAGTACAGCTCTGTTGTGCAGGGTTTAGGTAGTGGTGGTAGGTTTTAGCTCCTTCACGAAAGCATGGGGTGCCAGCAACAGTACCTGGATATTTTTTGTTACAATATTGGCGTGGGTACACGAAAAATTATGTAAACTCCGACCAGTTCTAGTCGATATTTAGTTTTTTTTTTCAATTTCCTCGGCAACTGATGCTCCCAACCACAAAGCAGCGGTTCGTAATTCGAGCAGGAAAGTAGAGCAAGGCGGTAAAATGCGAACAGACAAACGTGTAAGCGGCCACCTTGTACATGGATATCGGCGGTCAGATGCACTAAGTGAAATGTTCAATTATGCCTCAACACAGGAAGCAAATGATTTGCTTCATTCCACACATCACCTAAAAAAACCTCAATCGGTGATATCTTGTTTTTCAGCCATGTTAGCAATATCGCTCGCCAGTCTGCATGGTGTGCCATATTTGGCGCAAACCTGTATCTTCATTAATACAGTCACAATAAATCTGAAAATTTTTGCGTATGTTCTTCTTCGTCTATCTTATGATAAAAGTGGAGAAAATAATTGAGGGTTAACGTTCTCGCGTTCAAATGTACAATGTCTATTCGCGCTGTCCATGGGGGCATATAGGCTGTGAATCACTTGTGGCGCATAGCCGCATACCACGGCCCGTATGTGTGGGAATGTGCCATACTTGACTGTCGTGAAGGGTTTCATGACGTGCGCGCCAGGCTTTTCACTTTATCTATTTTATGATCAAGGAGTCATGTTCGTCATGCACTCATACCCTCCTATGCCAATTTTGGTACATACTAGGATAGATAGATAGATAGATAGATAGATAGATAGATAGATAGATAGATAGATAGATAGATAGATAGATAGATAGATAGATAGATAGATAGATAGATAGATAGATAGATAGATAGATAGATAGATAGATAGATAGATAGATAGATAGATAGATAGATAGATAGATAGATAGATAGATAGATAGATAGATAGATAGATAGATAGATAGATAGATAGATAGATAGATAGATAGATAGATAGATAGATAGATAGATAGATAGATAGATAGATAGATAGATAGATAGATAGAAGTGGTCAAAGTTCCTTTGGCTCACAGAGGAATGCTTCGAACTTAAAACACTACAGCGATGCATTTTATGCTACATTGCCGCGTAACTGGACTAGCTGTGCCTACATTGCCAGGCGCAACTAATTCGAGAAGTAGGTACACGAACCTCAACCTTACGTACCAGAAATGAATGCGTTGTATATGAAGCCGGCAAATGTTGAACTAGGGTGAGTACGACGACGCCGTGTGAAACAGTGTAACATTACAAAAGAAGTTATCATTTGCAAGCACTGAAATAAATTTCAGCTCTGAGGAAAATAATAAGCGGTTGTTCTACGGTAAAATGAGCACAGGTGGACACCATCATTCAAGAGTTATTTTGATAATCAGAATTGCAATAGAGACAGGAGCATTGTGGTTATCTTAACATTATTTGAGCACATTGTCATTGAAAAATATAAAAATATTGATGACTGAGTATGGCGGGAAAACAAACGCTCAACCCTCTGCTGTCTGTTCTCGAAAGAAAAGCATAAGAAAGCCAGTCAAATAAATTTCCTAGCGTATACCCTGTTTCTTTAGCGTTTACAATAGTAGGCGTGAATTTCTGAATGCTACATCAGCGTGTCTCTTAATAGGGATCAAAATTACTTTTAAGGGCACCTTTTTTTTAGGTATGCGAAAGCCTTATTACGGATCAGTGTGTTCCATCGAATCCTAATGTATTAAATGCTACACGAAATATGCAACAGGAGCAAACAAACATAAGCTCAGTGGCGCCATCCCACCAGGAAAACGAGCTTAACGCCTTTGTAAGTTTAGTTAGATTTCTTCGATCTCTGATTGGGATAAATCCATGCGCTGGAAAAATGCTAGAAACATTAATAGGTGAAGGCAATAGCAAATATAGGTCCAGCATTAACGAGATGTAGGAAAACATGAGAGTTTCGGTATCACTGCAATGCTGGCACCTTTCCATGAAAAAAGTGTCAATGTTATTTTGCTTTTTACGTCACAGACAGCAGAGGTCTCTGAGGTAGTCACAGATTTAGTAACGTGACATTTTCTCGCCAAAATCACATAACACTTCTCACTTGACATGCTTCCGCCAAAGTCACGCAACACTAGTCACGCGACTTGTTCCCTCCAAATTCACGTAACAGTAGTAACGTGATATATTGCCGCCAAAATCACGTTGCACTAGTCAATCGACATGCTGCCGCTAAATTCAGGTAACACTAGTCACTAAACGCAAGATCACGTAACACCAGTCACATGAAATCCTCCCGACAAAATAACGTAACCCTGGTCACGTGACACGTTCCTGCCAAAGTCACGTAAGGCTAGTCACGTGACATGTTCCCGCCTGTATTGGGAGGGCGCCTTCATCCTCGGGAGGGGGTCCGAAGACTAGGTCTGCCGTTGGTTCCAGTCTTGCACCACTAGACCAAGCTGGGCACTCTTCCAACACAGAACTTTAAAATGGCAGTTCTCACCCTGTATAACGTAAAGTACGCGACTGGAAGCAGTGTGTGCTAATTGAATAACGGCGAACTACCGCTAGTTGTCAATTGCGATTCTTCATTAGCAAAGCTTCTGTGGCATAACGTACAGTTTTCTTTATTGATTTCGTGCGGTGATTCAAAACTATAACTCCTACCCAAATCCTAAACATCGTACTCAGTTTTATTACAATGTTTTTCAGTTCTCTTTTCATTTCCTCCAACACATTTCGACACAGCATGAGTGGTTACGAGTCTTTTGCCAAGTTGCGAAATGAAACTGTATGGAAAAAAAAGAAAACAAAAAAATTCGGCAGATCCCACGTACCATGGGAATCGACGTTATGCGAAGCATGCGCAGGAAGCTGACTGTGTTCATATTTTCGGGCTGGCTTGGTGATGCGCTTATGGGAGGGAGACATTACAATGTACACAGGACACAGTGTTAACAGGACGAGCGCAAACTTCAACTGGTTTTATTATTCATGCGTAGACATGTAAATATAAGTTCACAAAAACACGTGGAAAGAGATAGTACACTTGACTCCGCCTATGTGACGTCCATCACGAACTCGATTTCCGCAGGAGATAGCTTTATCGACGGCTCGCTGACGCATGTTTCCGGCGCCCAGAGATGCCGTCACAGCAGCTTCGTAAACGATTCTCTCCCTGTCGTCTTTTATCCGCTTTGCAATAGTTGTTTTTTCGAACTGGGGTACGCATGCGTATTGGTTACAATGAGTAGCTAAATTCCCGGGATGGGTAATCTGTTGACAGTTGTACCGGTGTTCTCTAAGCCTAGTGTTAACACATCTTCAGGTCTGTCCGACATATTGTTTTCAGCATGTTAATGGCAAACTGTAAACTACGGCTACATCACACTGAACGAAGCTTGGTCTGTGGCCTATTTTACATATCTTTCCTCCTTGCGTTTCTTGTGTGTTATTAACCTTTTTACAAAACCCTAGCAATTTTCGAGGGGCTGAAAATGAAACCGGCACGTCGTGTTTCATGGCAATCTTCTTTAATCTATGCGATATTTTGTGGACATAAGGAATGACCACGGGTCGTTGCCATTGTTTTTCGCTTCCTGCTTTTTTGCTTTTTGTAGACATGTTACGACGCATTTTTTTCAGCGATAGCCACAATTATGGAATGAGGAAAGCCGCTAGCTTTTAACCTCTCTACCTGTACATTCAAACTCTTTGAAATCACGTTGTCGCAGGATTTTTTAATAGATTATGAAAGACATGCCTGCGCAACACTTCTTTTTACGAGCTTTGAATGGCCGCTGTGATAGCTCATAAGGCCTTTGTCATCTTTCGTCATATAGGCCCAGCATGTGTGACGGGAATTTAGGTACATTTCAACGTCCAGAAATTTCATAGCGTTCTGTCTTGGAAGTTCTATCGTGAATTCTAACCGGAACGGATCGAAAACCGAAAACGAAAAACGAAAAAAACGATATTTTTGACCGGAACAAAAAC
>NC_051186.1:78550501-78692522 GCF_013339695.2 Rhipicephalus sanguineus | reverse complement strand
ATTTCGTATACGAGGTGGGCGGGTCCGATTCTCCAAACCTCAGCGCGCCCTCCGGTAGCTACGCGGTCTACTAGTCCTCGCGCAGCTATGTGGGCCGACTCATTGAGATTGGGCGGGGCTCCCTTGATCTGTCCCATGTGAGCTGGGAACCAGACGAGTGTGTGTGGCTCGATGTTCTTGTCCCGGAGGATCCGCAAGGCCGACGATGAAGAATTGTGGCTCAGCCCTTTGTAATGGGTTGGCAGCTTTAAACGGCTCACCAGTTACGTAATTCGTATTGTGTGACGCCCGGTCGCTATTTCACTCTCCCCCCATGGAATATGTCATACGTTGACGTCAGAGAGACAGAGAGAGGGGGGAAAAACTTTATTGAGACCCTGAGGAAATGGATCATGGCCTTATGGGCTTCCTTGGCAAGCAATACCAGAGCACTTGGGAGGAACCCACTACGCTATAAATCATCATAATTTCTGTGAAGTAGGGAAGCAGCCACTATGCCATTTTTCGTCATTCAACGGAGAGCCGTGGTAGCCGCTAAAACATGTAAGGCATTATGCGCACTTTGTTGATGTTGTGCCTGATGACGATAAAGAATTATTGCAGAGCCCTTTGTAATGGGTTGGAAGCTCCAACAGCCCACTCGTTGCACAATTCGCATTGTGTGACGCCTGGTTACAGAATTCGCGTTGTGTGATGCGTGGTTATTATTTAACTCTCATACCACACGAAATTATATATGCTAATGTGGTTTCTTCGGACGTGAAGCCTGTATAGCGTCTTTTTGCAAGGCAGTCTCAAGCGCAGTGCTATTATTGTGCACTGTAATACTAAGTGTGATAAATACCATGAAAAAAAACAGGCTTGGCTCTGAGGTCGAACACTGGGCTCAAACGCAGAGGGCCCAGGTTCGAACCCCATTCCATCCTGTTATTTTTTTTTTCGTTTTTTTTTCTTATTTCGCCTGATAATGGTAACGGACATCGGCGGCGGCAGACAACTACGGCGCGAAAAACGACCGTTGAAATGACCTCATAACAGCTTTCGCTGTAAAACGAATATGTCGGGTTTCAAAAGTATTTGAAAAAAAAAATAGTATTGAGCAGTAAAGAGTGTACAGCGCCGTACTATATTAACTGGGCCGAAAAGGTCGTGGCGAGCTACTTGACACCACCATCCGAACCACCGGCAAGCTAAATTCTACGACCTCGCTGTGCCGTCAATAATGTTGCTTCTCTCTCTGCCGTGCTATAAGTCACCGTGAACATACTGTGCCGTACTATAAGCCACCGTGACGTCGACAAAAGCAGCAGGCGGCGTGTCCAAGATGAAACTCTTTATTTGGCCGAACTTGTGGCCGGGAAAAGGAAAGTCAAACTACAGCAATACACACAGTACACTTATAGCGGCGAACAGAGCGCCGGCCGTCGATAAAAAACGCCAGGCCTGCGCTGAAACCGCAGCACAATCACAGCGAAAGCTGGAAGAGCGGCGTTACTAGAGCCCGTTGTCAGCTATCTTGGGGCTACTAATACAAGTACACTAGCAAGGTATCGACTACGCCATAAATCACAATTTTTGCGAAGTTGGGAAGCACCTACTAAGCCATTATTCGTCATTCTACGTGGAAGCGAGGCACCAACTTCACATCTGTAAGGCATTATGTGCACTTTGTTGACGCGATGACTGATGATGAAAAATTATGGCTCAGCCCTTTGTAATGGGTTGGAAGCTTTAAACGGCCAACCAATTATGCAATTTGCATTGGGTGACGCCCGGTCGCTATTTCCCTCTCCCGCCATGCTGTATAATATACGTTGACGTGGGAGAGAGAGGGGGGGGGGGGCGAAGAACTTTACTGAGACCCCGAGGAAATGGATCATGCGCTTATGGCCTTCCTTGGCAACCAATGCAAGTGCACTTGCGAGGAACGCACTACGCTATAAATCAGTGTAATTTTTGAGAAGTAGGAAAGCAGGCACTATGCCATTTTTCGTCATTCTATGGAGAGCCGTTGTACCTGCTAAACGCATGTAAGACATTATGCGCACTTTGTTGATGCTGTGCCTGATGACGATGAAGAATTATGGCGGATCCTTTTGTAATGGTTTGGAAGGATTCAACAATCTGCTCGTTGCGCAATTCGCATTGTGTGATGCCTGGTTACAGAATTCGCTTTGTGCGACGCTTGGTGCCTATTTAACTCTTCTACCAGGCTACATTGCATATGTTAATGTGGTTCCTTCCCGACATAAAGCCTGTAAAGGATGTTTTTGCAAAGCAGTTACAAGCACCGGCATGCACGTACTACATATGTATTCCTTTGTAATGCATGCAGGCAATAAAGAAAAAAAAAAACCGGCATGGCTCAGATGTTGAATACGGGGCTCCCACGCAGAGGGTCCAGGTTCGAACCTCGTTCCATCCTGGAATTTTTTTTCTTATTTCGTTTTTTTTTTTTTTAATTTCGAGCGATAGTGGTTACGGGCGGCGGCGGCGGCGGCAGCGACGGCGCACAACTACGGCGCCAGAAACGGCCGCTGAAATGATCTCATAACAGCTTTCGCTGTAAAAACTGCTCATGGCTGGGACGCGCCGTCTTTTATACATCACGCATCGAACTTTCCAGTCTTATCACTGGTGGTCGCGCAAGCTCTGGAATAATCTAGACTACTCGCGTCCTGCGCGCAATCTTAACCAAGTGATCTATTACAATCGGGAAGCTTCTGGAACGCAGCGGTGCGCTCAGCCTCGAGCGTTGCTAATTGTCCTTGCTGGTCAAACCCGAATAGATCAAAGTAAAACAAATGGGCGAGGCAATACTGAGAACAGGCTAAGCGCTTAGAATAGCGAAGGCCATCTCCAGAAAATCTAGATTCAGAAGTGCACCTGACACTGTGCATTAAGTAACCTTTATCGGAGTTAATGCCGAGCCGTAGTGGAGACCATAATCTGTCATATGAAAGGCAGCAGTGCATAAGTGGAGAGTAAAACGTTCGAAGAATGCGTCTAGCGTATGCTTGTTCCATTTTATATAACAACGGTATGCTCAGGAATGTCCTTACGATTATTTTCTGGGCGTTTGTACGCTATGACAACTGACTGTCCAAATAAATGTCATTACCAACAGTGCGAATACACAAAGCAGAAGGAGGTAAAACAACACGAGCACTGACTACATCTTTGCATACATATGTTTACAGCAATACACTTTCCGTGAGCCGGTGTAGGTGTTATGTGTTTGTCTCTTTGTACCGTAAGACTTCATGGTTTTACTAATGTATGGATCTGCGCTGACGCGGCTGATTTGTTTCGCTGCACCTGTTGAAGTCAGGACGAAACGTTTGGGTCTTTAGGTCCACTTAATAACGTAATAAGCTTAACACTGTTCACGTTGCTCAAGTTCCTATTTTTAGGTGTGAAGCTAACCATAACCTTGCAGCTAAGTATAATAGATGTACGGAATCCGCGTGGAAACAGACACGAAATACCAGTCGTCCGTTGGTGCGTGATTTTGAGAGCATATGACTAGGAGTTGTACCGAGAAGGGAAAGGAACCAGAATGCAGATGCACTCTGTATACTTCCTCTGACTTCCAATGTCGATGAGCTTGCGGCTCCAGGTGACGTGCTGATGATTGAAGGTATGCGGAAACCTCCACCCACTGCCGAGAATGTAGCCAGACCAGCTGTGGAAGACTCCTCGCTTTCCCAAGTTCACCATGGGCTGCAAATAGGATGAACGGCGTCACGCTAAGGTGTAAACTTCCAATCTTAAAAGAGTCCGGCACTTTCCTATACAATTTACTGCGTATTTTTGTTTGTGCTACGAAAGCGCTGTTGACTTTCTTGCGGGCCACGAATTGAACGAAACTTTATAAACTTGTGTGGCTGTATGTGTCATGCGTTTATCAGTGTATATATCATAATCATCACCCAGCACCTGGAGTTGCATGTCAGGCGAATAGCCAGGCAAACATCTCCAGCTTTTCATTAAAATGTTTCTTTCTCTCTTTATGTTTGTGTAATACTGGGAGTGTGTGCCAGCGCCGCCCTTAGCAATGATATGTCATGACGTACATGTACGACAAGTATGCATGACATGAATGACCTTGACCGGTGTCGTTGTGGTCGTTCCTTTAATCAGCATATCATATTGTCACATGGCCACGATTGTAAGTAACTCAGCAATCAAACCTATACGCCGCAAAACGAAACACTCACAGTATAATGATGGCGGAGAGCACGGTTGTCGTTCGTTCCAAATCTGAGTTGCAGTTCGAACATCGCGACATTTCTGCGTGCGCCTTCGTACATTATGCCGTAATCAATGGTGTTTCCATAAGTGAAGATAATCGACTCACACAGTCCTGCCGACACGAAAACTTCGAGACCGGTTAAGCTTCGTCTTGCGTAGTGGAACGCGATAGCATAATGGGGCCCCGTTCACTTCTCATTCTCTTTCCACGCTCTTCTTCTCGTTGGGCACCTCAGCCGTGCGGTGAGGAGACGAACGCCTGTGAGCGAACCACTGGAAGGTTTTAAACTCCCCTATAATACCAACTGACTGTACAGTTATTCATCATAATTTATCATTCTGTTAAGCAGAGGAGTACCCACCAACCGTTCGTAACGCAATATGCGCCCCTACGCAACTGCACACATTCTTGATGCTGTCACTCTAAGAAAACGTCGAGTGTTTGGGGAGTATTTCTGCCACGCAACAATAATCGTCATCCACTGCGCGTACGTTCCTCGCGTTATCACCGTGGTCCCGGCACTTCCCGGTCACGAGCGGAGCGCGCGTTATTAGCGTGACATAGCATTCTTGATAGGAAAGTGACGAGAGCCGGGCTTTCGAGAAAGGAAACGCGAGCAAACCAGATGACGATTATTGTTGCGTGGCAGAAATACTCCCCAAATACTGGATTTATTCTTAGAGTGTATGGTTGGGAATGATGATTGCACGAGAACCAAGTATGCCTGAGCGCTTTGTAAGCGGTGGGCCTTTAAATTCCCCACAAGTTGCGCAATTCACATGGTGTGACACAGGGTTCAATTCAACGCCTCTGTCAAGCAATAATACACGAGTTAACACCACACCTCGCACTACAAGACGCCTGTATAGGGTTCTTTACCGAAGCACTGCTGTGGCTCCGTCGTAGAACCCCTCACTTGCGCTCAGAAGGCCTGGTTTGGAATCATGCTCGAATCCCTGATTTTTATTTTTTGCATCCGTAGCATTTTTTCGCTCACAACCTACGCCACCCACACCTACACTGCTATTCCCGCGAAGCGGGCTCTTTAACGCTATCCCGTTAATGCTTTCAGGTTCAGCCCACGCCATGTTCTAATAAGTGTAAAAGTTTTACTGAGTGAACCTCGTTCGCAGTGAAGCGATTAACGAATACACATGTCCGTGTGATATGAGGCATGCATGCTTGCCTAACGCAAAGTAAATGCCATAACGGATATGCCGTCACATTGGTTGCTGAAAATTGAGGGCGCCCCATATGGCTGCCGTTTTAAATAAGCTCCGAGAATATACATGCATGACTTACACTCTCAATAATACGTCATGGCATTACGTACGTTGTGGCAGAGTGTTTATGCTAAGTGGCCGAAACGCAGTGTACGGCTTAGCCCCGCACACTGCTTCAACTAACATCGATTCCCACAGTACAACGCATCTCCTCAGTTGTTTTTTTTTCTCCGCAGCTACACTACCTAACTTTCCTTTTAAAAAATGTTAAGCTAGGCTTGTTAGAGACATAGATATATCTTCACACGTAGCAGAAGGAAATGAGACAAACGCACCAGTTTTTTTTTTGTGGGGCTGGATTAGGAAGTTTTACTCAGTTTTCATGCCCCACAAAATGTTATTCGGCTGAACAATGCATCAGCCTCCTCCCGTCAGCAACAAAACTGTTCCCGTAACACACCTGCAGTTTGGCCCGCAATCGTCTAAAGGATTTGCTGAAAAAGAAAAGGAATAAACGCGTGCAGGCGAGCACTGCAGTAGTAGAAGAAGAAGTTGGAACGATGAACGGCTGTCTGTTTGGTTCCTTTGCTGATCGATAGTTTCTTTACATTTTGGTGCCGAAAACCGTCGTGCGGACACGTCTCTCTCATCGCACGACTCAAGGGGACCGTCTACTCGACTGCGTCGCTCTGCGGGCGGCGAGGACTCGCAACGGATCGCTCGTAATCAGCGTGGGCCTGACACTTCGACATCTGCACGGATGGATCGCCTAAAGACCAAGCGCGCAGCTCGACGAGCCCAGAATACCAAGCTTATACAAGAAGCACGGTCCCTGCTGACGGATCCTACCGCGGACAATCCCAAGCTAACAGGTATTTATGACCGTTTGTCGGCTAGCAACAGCGAGCTCTCGAAGATTAATGATGCACTAGAAGAGCACCTTGCTGACGAGGAGCTCGAAGCGGAGTACGTAGCGGCGGCGGAGTACAACGACCAAGCCATTAGCATGCTCGCCGAGATTCGATGCAGAGTAGCCGATTTGGAACGCGGAAACAGTACAGCGGCGAATGCTCCTCAGAACGCAACGCCATCAGCTCCTGATGCTCCGACCAGGATTGGCCCAAGACTGCCGAACCTTGGCATGTCAACATTTAGAGGAGACATTCACGAATGGTCAGCTTTCTGGGAGCAGTTCGAGCAGACTGTTCATCTCAACAACGCTCTATCAACTACGACCAAGTTTTTCTATCTACGGCATTACCTTGCGGGTGAAGCAGCAGCGGCGATATCTGGTTTTCCGACTTCCGAATCCTGTTACGCAGACGCCATATAGTTGCTAAAAGAACGCTTCGGAGATCTGAAACGGATGGAGCAACACCACCTGTCAGCGCTTCGCAGTCTCCCTCACGTGAAGTCAGGAAGCGACGTTCGAGGCCTCAGGCGACTTTACGATGCCGTGCAGCTCAACATCAGGTGTCTGACTGCGCTAAACGTTCCCACGCTCAGTTTCTCAGCGATGCTGATCGACATTTTACAGCAAGCATTGCCGTATGACATCGTTTTGGCCTATACACGTGGAAAGCGCAGTCAAGCGTTAAGGGAAAGCGGGTCTTCTGCAAACGTCTTCGAGCCAGCCGCTGCAGCTGCGTCATCGGATGCAGAGTTAAAGGAGCTGCTTACCTTTACACGCGTCGAACTAGAAAGCCGGGAGCAGTGTAAGCCATTTGCAGAGCGGCCGGTTGATGACCGTGCACAGTGAACTCGAGGCAGCAGCACCAGCACCGCTTCTGTACTACACAGCGCATCGTGCAATGGAACGAGTGTTTTTTTCTGCAAATCGAAGAAGCACGGCACACGCGCCTGCGACGCCGACCTCTCTGTCACTTCTATGAAAGAGATGCTGACTAAGGACAACCGCTGCTATCGATGCACCGTCACGAGGTCATCAGGCACGGTCCTGCCAAGTCAAACTCAGGTGCTCGAGCTGTCACGGGAGGCACGCATCAAGCATGTGCGACCCTAACTACAGGAAGAACATGGCAGTGACCACCTCGACCAGTGGACGCCTCCGGAAGCACAGTAGGAATGGTGTCATCACAGTCGGTTATGTTGTGCGACAAGGATTCACTGAGCGGGAAGGAGATAAATGACAGAGAAGTATACTTGCAGACCTTTCGCGCCTTTGTCGTGAAAGGTAACAGCTCAAGATATGTCCGAGGGATTCTCGACGGAGGCAGCCAGCGATCCTTCGTCACGGAAGAGCTCGTCAGGAAGTTACACCTGCAGGTACTGGGAGAAACAAGGATTGCACTGAACACGTTTGGCTGCGCATCACCAAGTACTGCGGAAAGACGGAAGGTTGTAGAAGTTCCCCTGCGCAGCCAGCACTCTTCCGACACCCGCATAGTGCGTGCAATCGTGCCTAGTGCGTGCAAGCTGACAACCACTTCCTTCAGAACCTGCGGCTCGAAGGGAAATTGATCGCGGACGAAAAGAAGTTCGACGCGGAGACGGAAAATGGCCTCAGCTTGTTGATAGGAGCTGACCATCTTTGGCAAGTAATGTCTGGAGAAATTGTAAAGAGCGCAGAAGTTCCAGGACTGGTAGCGATCGACACAGCGTTTGGATGGACGCTACAAGGACCCAGTCAGCAAAAAGCCTTTCTGGACTGCGACTCCAGCCTCATGGTCTGCATTCTAAATGTACAAGCAATTGGTGATGACGAAACAACGTCACAGATCTTGCAATCGTTTTGGCAAATAGAAGCCATGGGCATTACAGATTCGGGGGAATCTCCGTCCCATGAGTCTGTTGCAGAATTCCGTGGACGATTAGCAAGAAAGACAACAGATACGCCGTGGCATTGCCTGGAAGGAAGATAAGAAACCGTTCTTTAGGAAAAACAACCGGGAAATCGCGCTGTCACGTCTACAAGAGACTAACACGGAGGCTATCGACGAAGGAAGGACTGTTGCAGCGATACGACGTAGTCATCCGGCAATATCTGGAGTTGGGTCACGCTGAAGTGTGGGCCTAAGGATAGCCCTCTGGATCGGATCGGGCCATATATTATATGCCACATCGGGAAGTCATAAGGGAGGAATCGTTAACTACCAAATGCGGGTAGTGTTTGACGCATCGTCACGCACTCAAGGCGTACCATTCCTTAACTATTGCTGGACAAAGGAGTGAACCTCAATCCAGAATTGTTGCAAGTCCTCCTTCGCTTTCGGTGGTTCCCGGTCGCCATAAACTCGGACATCGAAAAGGCATTCTTACAAACGAGATCCAGGAGACAGACCGAGATGCTTCCGGTTTCTGTGGTTTGATACTACTCCCATAAGCCAACACAGCAAGCTTGTCGAAGGGCGCATGACACGGGTGCCGTTTGGATCAACATCAAGTCCCTTCTTGCTCATGGCACTATACACTACCACTTGGATAACGCGTGCGAAGATAAAGCACTCGCTTCTACATTGAAGAAGGCATTTTATGTCGACGATTTATTGGTGGGTGCGGAGACATTCCATGAAGGTCTGCGCATCTAGAACAGTCAAAGGCAATCATGAGAGATGCAGGCATGAACTTCAGAAAGTGGTAAGACCAATAACCATCATCGCAGAAGCTCCTGCGCGTCACCGCCTGGGTCTTCGGCTTGTGGGATCGATGCCGTGGTATTCGAACATCGTCAGCGAAACAATTGCGACACTGGAGCTATGCAAGGCTGAAAGGTTTTGGGTACAACGAGTTCAACTCGAAGTATTTGCGAAGGACGTCGAACAGCTTCAACTTGGAGACACTCTCCCAAAACACTCGAAGCTGCTCGATCTTCACCCTTTCTTGGACCAAAGCGGACAGCTTCGGCTTGTTGGACGACTTGAAAGAATCGACGTACAATACGAAAAGCATCCGGTCATACTACCACAGAGGCATCCCTTCACGGCTTGGTAGTGACAGAGGCTCACTGCAGAGCTTGGTATGGTGGTGTGCAAGCACTATGATGCAAATACGACAGCGTTATGGATTATCCGCGCTCGATAGAAGTAAACGAATCATTAATGCTTGCTTTCTCTGCCGAAGGTACCACATGAAACCTGGAAACCTGCAATATGCGCGATGCCTGAGGATCGGCTTCTCTCGTCACGACCTTGATGTAGTGGGATGGAACTTTGCAGGTCCACTATATATAAAGCAACAGGAGCTACATGGTGATGCATCGAAAGCTTACATCCTGCTGTTCACCTGTGCGACGGACGAGAGCAGTACACTTGAACTGACGAGTGCGATCTCGACAAGCGCTTTCTTACTAGCGTTCCGCCGGTTTCTGGCTCGCAGAGGGGTACAGCAACACTGTACTCCGACAACGCTCTTGCCTTTAAGAGAGCATCACGGGACCTCAGGAACATCTGGAATGTCATGAAGAGCTCTCCGTTCGCGTCTTTCCTACTGACCCATCGCATCGAATGGAAGTTTATCGTTCCGGGCGCACCTTGGTGGGGTGGTTGGTGGGAGAGGCTTGTCCTAACAGTGAAGTCACCGTTGCGCAAGGTGATGGGAAAGAGCAAACTCACCAGCGAACACAACCGAGCCGATGCTACTGGAGGTTTGAAGCAGTTGTTAATTCAAGACCATTGACTACACGTATACGGACGCCAAAAGCCTTCTCCGATATGTCGGCGCATTTTCTTGTTGACGTTGCTTGCTAGCTTCTCCAGAGCGGCACAACAATGACCGATGCTATAAGTTCTCAGACTACTCGAAGTGACATCAGCAAGAAGTTGAGACACAGACAGAAGCTTATAGATCACCTGTGGATGCGATGGAAAAAAGGTATTGCTAGAACTGCGGGCACTTCACCTATACCCTGCACATCCCAGCAGCTGTCTACGAGTAGATGATGTGGTAATCGTCGAAGAGCTGGCATTTCTCGAGGTTTTGGCCCCTTGGGCGAGTCACAGACGTTTCCCGGGTCAAGATGGCATAATCCGAGCTTGCCGGGTGAAAGCCCAAGACGGAAAGTTTTTAGGAAAGCCAGTACAGAAATTGTACAAGCTAGAATGAGCGACACTACTGGGGGCGGAGTATGTTGAAAAAGAAAGGAATAAACGCGTGCAGGCGAGCACTGCAGTAGAAGAAGAAGTTGGAAGATGAACGGCCTGTTCTGTGTGGTTCCTTTGCTGATCGATAGTTTCTTTACAAGTGCTTTGTGAATTAGAAGGTCGGTTTATCATATCTAGCAGCATCTGATTGAAACGCAGAGGAAGAATGAATTACACTGAAAGGATTCTGTATACTCTTTGCTAACTGTTCCGAAAACCCATTCAACTGCATGAATATTACTTGAGCCAGAGTGTCTGATAAATTCATTAGGAGTTTTTCTAGTGATTTTTCACTGCTTTTTCTACGATCGAAGTAATGGACTGTGCCACTGATGCATCCATAGCGAAGGCTGACGGGCTGTAACTCCTGCATATCCTTGTCTGTGCTTGAAAAAAAAAACAGAGAAGAAGACGAAGACGTTTACCGTATTGCATTGCCCACTTCAAAACGCCTTAAATATAAAAGTCCCGCTTACCTTCAATTTATTCATTAAATATGGATGCCTAGCCACAAAGGTTCGTTTTAAGCGACACTAAATTTTAAGCGACACTAAATTTTTAAGCGACACTAAATTTAAGCGGCACTAGTTTTAAGCGACACTAAAGTTGACATCACGAAATTACGTTGCCACGTTCCCTTCCTTAAATTTCACTTGCACAGATCAGGATTAGCGGCTTGCCCTCAGTACTATTTCTCTAATCGGAAGGAAACGATCAGTCACTGTTTTCTATACTGTCACCGTTTCACGATTTCAAGAAAAAGAATACTAGTACTACTGTTTCGAAAGCAGGACATAAATTTAACAGAATCAGTCGTTGTTGTTTTCCTCCGAGCATGGCTCACACCCCTTCCAGGGAATTGGCCGCGTAGGGGGTGAATTTTTCTAATATTTTCTTTAGTGTGTCATTCGTAGAAGCTATATTTACCTAATGTATTCAATTGACGTGCCAATTATTCTTTCTTTCCGGGCTTGGGGTGCGGCCGCAGCTATGCTTTCTTCGCTATTGAGGAATCTATCATAGAGACTCGCCGCGTCAGGAGAGAGGGTGGCCCACGGCCCAAGGGCGAAAAGTGGCTCCGGAACCAACTCCAGACCTATAATGAAACCTGTCAGCACTATCGTCTCGAACGGCGAAAGTTTCCGTTACCTCACCCTCGACTAAAACGACCACAAGCACTATCCTTCCGTCTCCTACAGACAGGAGCATATCCCTCACCGTCAGCTTACGCAAGATTCATAAGCGAACTAAGGCCGGGATGCCACCGATGCGGCATACCGGGATGTAACTTACCACACATGCTGTGGCAATGTCCCGAGTTGCCCGCGGACGACGGGTCTCCAACCACAGAAAAGGACTGGGACACACTCCTCACAAGTACCCACGAGGCGACCAACTTCGGGCCGTCCAGAGGGCTCACGACCTGGCCGTCGAGTTTCAACTCCCGATCCCGTCGTGGGCGCGGCCCGCAGACGAGGCCCCGTAGGGGGCCATCGCTTCCTCAGGACCAAATAAAGTTATTTAGATAGATAGATAGATAGATAGATAGATAGATAGATAGATAGATAGATAGATAGATAGATAGATAGATAGATAGATAGATAGATAGATAGATAGATAGATAGATAGATAGATAGATAGATAGATAGATAGATAGATAGATAGATAGATAGATAGATAGATAGATAGATAGATAGATAGATAGATAGATAGATAGATAGATACTAAAAATTTCTTGTTAAATTCTGGCGGCTTTAATAACGTGTAGTTCAAGTAAATATATTATTTACCTATTTCATCTTGAAGTGCTACCCTATGGAGCTTACTGGTAAAACTGACCGACTACTTGGCCAAATCCCTGTACTTGGTGTAAGATATCGCCAGAAGTCAATAAGTTTTCGGTTAACTCAGAATTAAGTTCATACTTTAAGTATGTGTAACCATTCCTCTTCGAGTAAAAAAAAATGGTTTCGCTTGCCAAAACCACATATGATCATGAGGCGTGTTGTAGTGGTGGACTATGGAGTAAATAGTCCACCTAGCGTACCTTAACATGCGCCTAAATCACGCCTAGGTTATCACGCCTAGAATCCCGCTAAGCAATCATGTTAGTTTGTTCGTGTATTTTGCTATGCTCATGGACGCGAGTTAAATTCCCGTAAACGGAGGCCACATTTCAGTCGGCAGGACATGCAAAGACATCGGTGCACGTGCCTACGTCAGTGCTGGTACACATGAGAGAAGCCCGTGTGACCTAAACTATTACGTTCCAGTCCATTTCGTTATCGCATTTCACTTCTTTATTTTAGCGTTCATATTCGAAAACGCGCATTACGACACGAGAAGAAAGCCGCTGCCTTCAAACACGAATACATGAAGGCATCGATAAACAAAATACGCTTTGAAAAACGTTAAGCGAACATTCACTAACAACTGCACAAAAGAGTACACTTAAAACACATATTTTGGGCAAACAACATGCGCCTTTTCTCGCAGCATTACAGGCTTATATGTATAGCGTGGTGAAAGGATACCTGATTATTCAATATATCAGGCCCTATTCGCGCAAATGACAAATGCAAACTTCTTCCACAGCAAGAAAACGGGCTCGCCGAATGTACTGAAGGAAGAAGAAGAAGAAGAAGCTTGGGCAACCAAGCAGTCGCCATGAGTGCCACTGATCGCCGTCGTTATCAAAGCCGCACTCAGCAGTTCCTCACGTTCGCCGCCGTCATCGCGGGCAAGAACGGCATCTTCACTTTACCCCGACTCCTCTTCATCCATGGCGGAGCGCCGTTCGTGATCGCCTACACGACTCTCACAGTGAGCGTGGTGATCCCGGTGATGCAGCTGGAGAGCGTGCTCGGCCAGTTCACGGGAGCCGGGAACATCGGAATCTTCGACACCGTGCCGGGCATGCGGGGCCTGGGCTACACGATGACCTTCTACTTCACGCTTGGCATGGCAATCTTCGTGACCGAGTGCTCCTACTCGACCGTGTTCCTGTCCAGCCTGATGCGGTCTCCTCTGCCGTGGTCCGACTGCAGTCATTTCCGGCCCTCGGACTCGTGCTACGTGCCCAAGAGGAAGATGGTGCTCTGCAGCAGCGTGCAGGAACACATACTGCAGCGCTACCGACACTCGCGCGAGACGCAGGGAATGCCGGTCACCGACGGTACGACCACCGTGTTCGTCCCCGAGTCCGTCTACAACAACTTCAGCGTAGTGGACTGCGTCAACGGGACGCAGAGTGCCACGCGCCTCTTCTTCGACTCCAGGGTACTGCGATTTCCGGCGGACGGCAACGACTTTATTCACCCGGAGATCGCAATCACGATGGCGGTTCTCTGGCTCGCCGTCTTCGCCGCCACTAGAAACGGTCTGCAAAATGCCGGGTACGCAGTGTACGTTATCGCCTCCCTGACCGTCACTACGCTGACGCTGATGCTAGTGAATTCCTTAGCTCTGAAGCACAGCGATCGCGGAGTGGATCTATTAGTCAGGGCGCCGCTGTCAGGAATCATCAGCTACAAACTTTGGCGAGACGCGCTGAAGGTATCAATAAGCAACATCGGTATCTTCAGTGGCGGTTTCCTGAGCGCCGCTCGCTTCAATATATTCAAGACGAAGATAGGAACATTTTCAACCATCGTAGCGTTAATGCAACTGATATCTTCGCTGCTCTACGGGCTCCTCTTCTACGCGCACGTTGGTTTTCTGTCTTCAGTTAAGGACACGGATATCGAGCGGGTCTTAGAGGGCGCCGATATTGAACACGTGATAATGCCGGAGACCCTCACTATCTTGGATACGACGCGGTTTTGGTGCACAGTGTACTTTACGTGGTTGTTATCCAACGCCCTCGGATACATGATGATAGGTCCAGAAGTTGTCCTCGAAGCAGTCGTGTTCGAATTTCCAGGCGTGGCAAGGTTCCGCAATGAACTCCGCCTGGCTGCTTGCGTCAGCTTTTACGTTCTTGGACTTTGCCTAACCAATACATCTGGACCATACATTATCAAACTGCTGCTACCTAACGTTGAAATCATGGCCGCCCTCTCCCTCCTGTTAGAAGTACTTGTTGTTATACACATTTACGGTGTTCACCGAGTCATGGTGGACTATCACACAATGACGGGCCACTATCCCAATCTAATGACACGATTATCTTGGACCTTTGGTGTACCTCTCCAACTGACTGTACTGCTGGTGTTCGAAGTAATGGAGCCATTCCCAGATGGCTACAAAGGCGTCAAGTTTGGCGTCTTCGCCAAGATGTTCGGAATATGGATCACTATCGTCGCGTTCAGTTTCATTCCTACGTACCTATTCGCCATTCTCACGGTCGACCCTTGGGAGAAGCTGATGGAGCCTGCGATGACGTGGTTACCGGAAGACAAGGCGGCCACTCGCGAGTACCGAGTCCTGCTGAGAGAATTCGGCTGCGCCTCGAGGATGGGACGAACTTCGACTAACGTTCTCGACCTACCGAGTCTGGCCACAAGCGGCCAGGCGAGCGTCGCTGCAGTGAGTCGCGGCGACACCGTCACCGTGGCGGAGACCATAGACCCGCGCGAGATGGTGGGTAACACGGAACGATCGGTCACCTTCGCCCCTGACGTAATGACGACGCCTCGTGGCAGCGAAAACTTCAACGAACTACTCGAGCAGCAGTTCGGACTACGATCTTCGCGGTTCCCGTCTCGAGAGGTGAGCACTGAACATGGCATGCTGGACGAAGCTTCTTCGAGCATTCAAATTAAGGGCCCCGGATGCACGGCAAATATTGACGCCGTGCCAGCTTCGGTTTTTGCCAAAGAAGACGTCGAAGAGATTCGAAAGCTTATTGGTGCCGTTGATACGGCGCTGGGCACCTATTCCACGAGAGACGCCGGTTTTGGTGGGCAAATAGGCAAGTCCGAAACCAAACAACGTCATGCTGAATCACCCCTTCCAAAGAAAATGAAAGAAGTGAAAGACAAAAGGCAGACAAGGCGAGGCACTATGGCTGTCTTGACGCCTCTGGTGCCTCCTGTGGAAACACCAGAAGTTGACGCACAGAGTGCCATAGATGCAGCTGACAGAAGAGACGGAGAACAAACCTGTGATCTGCCGCCGCTTGCATTTGTGCAGCCACCCGGATGTGACGTCAAGCCCGCCACTGACACCACGAAGAAAAAAGAAAGGAAACAAAGCATCATTGTTCCACAGCTTCCAACCACTACTCCGCCGCATCAACAAGAATGCGACGTCAAGTCTACTATACGGTTAGTGCTGACACCAAAGTGGACAGCAGGCAAGCGTCTCCTGCGGCTCCTGAGTGGAGGACGCCTGTTACTCAAGCATGCGAAGGTGGCCTCAAGAGTTCAGACGTCCAGGCTGCACATTCTGGCTACGACACCCAGTCGTTGAGTGAGAAACAAACGCCACATTCGGTGACCAAGGAGCGGTCCGGGCACAAGAGAAAGAAACACAAGAGGGCTATGCCCTTCCAGGTCTAGTAAGAAAAGGGGATCAAGACGGCTGTCCAAGTTTAAAAGGTCAGTTGGCACGAAGCAGAAATCGTGCGAGTGTGAAACCGCTGACGGTAATCAGGTCAAGGACAGTGTTGAGGAGACGCCCAAAGGCAGCGCTAAGCAAAGCCCCGTAGAGTAAGCTCCACGGGAATCCCCAAAGCCATGAATAAAGATGGTAATCATTAATTCTGCTTCAGACTTTGTGGTTCTTAACATAATTACCTAAATGACAATCGAAAGCGAACCATGGCTATATTCTTTTTGCTACCACAGTAAGGCACTTGGCGTAATCAGTTATTTCATAGCGTTATTTATTTCTGCGATCAATAAATGCAACTTCTGCGCCGTGTTCTGTACAAAGCTCATTGCTTCAACCTATGAAGAAATTTCACCATGTCATTGTTGCACAAAAGGTACATAAAATGTTGATTTAATAAATTCCTGCTACGCAACTTCATGTAAGCGCTGCACAGTCGCTAAAGCGATCGTATAACGTTTTCTCACCAATAGCCAGATGGTCAGCAGTGGGTGGCACCGTCACAGATTTCTCGTCCGGGAGCGGTTCCTACAAAATGAGCCAAACAACGATGCGCTAATGGCGACACGCATATAGTGGACCACTGAAAAAAAAAGACCTTATTTCTTTTTTAACAGAGGAGCTATTTAAGCTTAAGGTTCTGCCGGCGGTCGTTTCAGAAAACTCGGTGGATGTGCGCCACAGAAAGCGGGTACGTGCCAAGGACATGTACATAGCATAGCCATGCGTAGCACAGTATGGCAAGGGGCTGGAACGGGAAGCGAAGGTGAGGAGGAAGGAAAGGAAGGAGGGCAGAGGGTATAACATGGCATAACATTGTACCATATAGTATACGCTACAAGGTTATGGTTACCATATAGTATATGGTACAAGCTGTTATGTACCAGCAGCTACAAGGTTATGTACCAGTATAACAAATGGCATTGCATAGATATGCATAGTAGAGTATAGCAAGTGGGTGGGGAAGGGAAGTGAGGGAGAGGAGGAAGAAAAGGAAGAAGGAGAGGGTAAAGCAAGGCATAGCCTTGTGTAGTATAGTTGATGATGGGAATGGTAAAGGGAAGTGACGGTGAGGAGGACTGATGTAAGGATAAGGAGGAGAGAAAGGAAGAGGTAAGAGGGTAAACGATATTACAGCCATGTACAGTATAGCGTAGAAAGGGGAGGGAAAGAGAAATTAGGGTGAGGAGGAGTGATGGGAAGGTTAGAATGAGGGAAAGGAGGAGGGAGGGTAATACAGAAATTGACGAATAAAGAAAGATGAAAGATGAAGAAATAACTCAACATGCCTTCCCCAGGTGAGGGGAGCTTGCTTGCCAGCTCAACTGTTTGCTCAGATTTTACAGGCGTGGATAATGAAGCGGGCATTTGATTGCATAATAACTGTTTATTTTACGTGATGCAGAACCTTTGGATATCTCCTGCGACAGATATAATTCTGGTCGTTGCAAGCTGTGAACGTTACTTGCGCGAGAAATTTAGATATGTAACCAGGTATCTAACAAAATATTAAACATTTTGACAGGCGCTACACTCTTGTAACCCAGGAAGGTGAAAGCCTGGATGCGCTCATGTAAGAGAAATTAGTCGCAACCAACAAGCACATATATCGGCCCTTTCAAGATATCATGCGAGCACTCTTCTCTTTAAAAACGGCAGGAAGTGGAAGATGGAAGCTTGCGATGAAAAAATCCGTAAACGGGGGTGAGTGCTCGAGCCGACGTTTCGACAAGTGGACTTGTCTTCTTCAAGGCTGGAACTGACTTCCTTAGCTATCGTGTGTCTATGCTTCGTTCACTCTCCACCACAAGGGAGAACAGGAGGGCAACTGCCAGAGTGGGGGTGAGGGAGGGAGAGGCCGCCGTGATGAACAGGGTGAGTCATAAGAAAGGCGGGAAAAAAAAAGAAAGGAACCGAAAGCGGTGCCGGGGGGGGGGGGGGGTCAGGGGAGGGTATACGTTTCGCTGAATGTTTGTCGGTGGAAGCACGTGGCATTTTAACAATAGTAGGTTCGAAATTCCTAGAAGAAGGACTTAACTCTCATTCGTTTTTGTTGTGTTTGTACCATACCGAATAGATTCAAGAGCCCCCTTACAAACGTTAATACCTGCTGGCTGGAATGTATTGAACTTGTGAGTCAGGTATGACTCTGTATATTTTCTGCATGGGTAAGGTATGACTGTATATTTTCTGTCAGAAGGTATACAGAGTCATACAGAGTCACAACACAGTCACAGTCATATACAGAGTCACAACATTCGCGGCGTGTTAATGTGGCGGTGACATTTCCGTCACAGATTCCAACAAGAGAGCTTTTCTAAGAGTTGGTTAAAAATTCAACTACGGTGCTGTGATTACAGTAAACTACGCAGTGTAGTGGCTATACGTCGGCACAGTCGAAGGCAGTGAGAATTCCACTTTGTTCGCATGCTACTGTGCCTATAAGTTATCTGAGAATTAAGGATGACAAGGAGATACCCGCTAGTTAAAGAAGGCTATGGCAGATTTTTACATTCACCTTTGTCGTTTCTGCCGCCCCTGCTTTCCTTCCTCGTTATGCCTACGGACACTAATTAACATATGCTTCTATCTCTGCCCTGTAACTCGAAGGTTGTATTGTAAAAAGGCGGAATTACATATTAGCATTATCTATAAATTTAATTGCTGTGCAACTGCGAGGACTACGCATAATGCGTAAAAATATTCATAATACAATTCCTCCCTTTCACGAGCTATTCCGCGCCTTGTGAGAGTAAAAATAATGTCTTTTTGAGAGAGTTATGGAATAATAATTATATCTTTATCATGGAAGAGGCTGAGCAAGCCTATTAAGTCAAATTTCAACGTGATGCTTAGGTCATTGCGTGAAACATCGACATCTCATTGGTCATTGTGTATGGTTATGACGGTTGTACGAAGACAAACAGTACCGTAACGTATGGAACGTTTTATTTAAGTGGTTGAAATTTTACGGTCAAATATAGTTTTTCTTTTTCCCCTCCTTACAAACGCTTCTTCCACGCTAAACGCTACTGAGGCGGCGGCTACAAGACTGCACAAAAAGGTTTCTCGCAAAAAAAAATAATAATAAATACTGCTTTCAGTTGTGCTTAAAAAATGCCTCGGTCAGGTTTATTGCAGTAACCATGTGATGCATACGTTGAGTCGGTTCAAGAAAAATATCATTGAGCGGCAAGGCCATATCGTACAGAAATAGCAACATTCCTCAATTACAGTCAGCCCAGTGCATAGCACAACGGCTGTTCTTTCTTTCTTATTTTCTTATTTTCATGAACTAGCGGAAGAGGAACATTCTCCATATTGATAATTGGGTGACTTGCCAATTTTCGATAGCGCAGAAAAGACACATCAAATGAAAGGTGAGACACGAGACAAGCGCTCTATTGTACTAAAAAAGCGCTCTAAAATCTTATGGAAAGTCTTATCAGTCACCCACCAGCTATGCCCTCAGAAAGTCCCTTCAAGTCAAACTAATATTATCTGATCATCTAGCTGTTATAACCTGTCTTGAGAATATTGCTCCTTAGCCAGTAAACTTATAAACAGAATAATATTATCGAACAGTCCGATGTGCATTGCCTGGTGAGGCCACGTCGTTTGCCTCGCGCTCTGCAGTGTGAGAACGCAAAAGAAGAGTAGACACTTGGGTGAGTTGGTTTTGGTTAATGATGGCGTACAGCACAGCGGGCGGACATAGGAAAGAAGTACAGAGCAGAGAAAGAGCGCGCTGCCTTCCAGCCGGCTGGGAAGCGACCGCTCTTTTAACACGAAGGTGTTTTATGACGTGGTCCACCACGGCTCCACTGACGTATTTCCGTCACGGATATGACGTTGTAAAATATAAAGACTAACAGTGGGCAAAGAAAAAAAAACCACAAGGAAAAGTTCCGTCACTGGGAATCAAACTTACAACCCCTCGCTCCACAGCGCGCCGCGCGAAACGATTCGGCCACGGACGGCACGTTCTTCGGAATGCTAACGGCGAGCTATTTATATACACAATTTGCCGGTGGCTGCACTTAAAGATCTGTGTTACAGCGTGTTTTCGTTATCACTAGCGAGATGGCGCGAAGGGCTCGAAGAGCGCGCTTGAAAGGTCGCCGTTGCGACGAGCGCCCGCGTCTATTGGCCATGAGATCGAGCGGAGTCGCCACCTAGCGGCTTCTGGCTGAACCGCGCCTAGTGTGGATTGCTCTGTGCGTCGTCTGCTAGCCCCGTTGTGTTTGCATGTGCGCGTACGTCATGCAGATCCTCAAAGGGCGGTTTGTTTTGTTGCGTTAGTGCAACTTTAACCGCTCGTACGTATGCCTAACACGGTGTAAAGAAGCATTTGGCCTTGACCAGCTGTATATGTACTGTAATAACATCACAGAGTGCACTTATCGAGAGTGCTGTGTGCGGTCGTCGTACCCTCCGTTCACGAGAGTCATATCAGTGTAGGTGCCGCTCTGTGGTTCAAGCGCATTGCAAAGTGCACTTGGCGTTGCCCTAAAGATGAGAAGTATTAAAAATCTCATGTGAATATAGCCTTTTAGCGGCGCGGGGGTAAAAAAAAAGGCACGCATATACTTGAGCGTTGTGATTAGGTGTTGTTTATACGTTACGCGACGAGCTTTAGTTGTGTACGGTCCTGGTTTCACTAGAGAGAAATATTTCTGTTAAGTCACGTCTGACGCAGCGGTACTTAAATTGTCCCCTAAAATGAACAGAAAGTGAAATGACACGGAAATCGCAAAACTGAGTTCCCTGGCGCAATTTTAACTTGTGGCGAAATTTACACAAAACACACGTGTACTTAGATTAAGGTGCGCGTTAAAGAGCGCTGATGGTCAAAATTAATCCAAACGGCGTAGTTTACATTTATGTTGTAGTAATTTCACGCGAAGCCACATCTTTTTCTTTTTTACATTATCTTGAGCGTTTGTGTTGCGTTGTTTAGATTGGCAGAAGGCAGTGGACATTATTCGTATGAAAAAGCGTACTTTAGTCCCGTGCAATAACCGGACCTTTGTTCCATTACTGTTGTGCAAGTTACTGTTACTGGAATAAAAACAAGCGTGTGCGTGTTAAACGTCTCCGTAGCGCTAAAGCGCTGTCAGCCACGTAGCTTTCCTCAGTAAACCTATAAACTGTCTTACATTTCACGGAGAACTGAATGAGAAATGCGAATGAATATTTGGGCACGCAGTGCACAAAGTGCTATTTCAACTCATCGCGCAGGAATACGGGCTTTCTTTTTGTTGAGGGGCATCCAAATGAACAAGAAGTAAATAGTTAATTCAGTCGCGCGATTCAGCAGTGCGTAGTAGGTGGAACACAAGCTAAACATGTACAAATAAAACAACAAGAAAATAATAATACCTGGGGTTTAACGTCCCAAAACCACGATATGATTATGAGAGACGCCGTAGTGGAGGGCTCCGGAAATTTCGACCACCTGGGGTTCTTTAACGTGCACCTAAAGCTAAGTACACGGGCCTCAAACATTTTCGCCTCCATCGAAAATGCAGCCGCCGCGGCCGGGATTCGATCCCGCGACCTGCGGGTCAGCAGTCGAGCGCCATAACCACTAGACCACCGCGGCGGGGCAACAAGAAAACGTCACCCATTGCGAAAACACCCACTGCCGCCGAAGGCGAGCAACCCGTTCGTTGGCAGAATGCGCACATTACCACAAAGCTGCAGTCGACGCATTTTGTTTGCCGGAAATCGGGTCACATCGCTCACAACGAAGCGCTGTTGTGCACGTGTGTATGCGCGCCGACAACCGCCTATCCACACTAGCGCGGCGACGGTGCTGCCACCTGTAGCCCGATCTCGCGGCGAATAGGGCGTGATCGCTTGTGCGTGCGCTTATCACGTGATCGCGGTGGTTTGTACGTCTCGCGTTGAGAGCGTAAAGGTCACTTGGCTCAATGCAGCGGCCGCCAGGGGCGGATCCAGCCACTCATTTTAGGGGGGGCGGTCGCTTGAAGAAAACTGAAGAGGGGGGGGGGGGCTGACTTTTGTTTTTTGTAGTTACTATTATTAAAAGAACCCCATCACAGCATAAATACTGTTAATTTGTGCTTAAAGTGGTTCCACCCATTTGTCCTCATCAGTTTTCTCATCTTAATAAATTGGAAGAATTGCTCAAATTACGGGCTACCACACTTCAGATATATGCACATTTTGCTGCGCTAAGCCTTTGTTAGAAATCGGTTTGCGTGGCCGGTGCGAACACGGGTTGGTGTCTTGCCGGGCACTAATCAGGATAAGTTGATGGAAGAAAGAAAACTATACAAGTGTTTATACACTTCAGATCACAAGGAACAGACACGGTGCTCTCCTGTGCACCAGCACCGGATTAAATGAGCAGATTGAGGTCCACCCCATTTTCCCTCTCTCGACGCGGTCATCAGGATTTCACCAATCCTGGAACCTTGGTAGGGTCATAATGATGAGCACACACCTGCACTTCAAACTTCAATGTCCTGTTGACTGCGCAGGACTTCAGAGGTTCAGGACCGCCATCTCTCACGATCCTTTCGGGGATTAGGAGGTTCGTTGACCCCGCGTTGTCAGCATTTGTACGCGGATTATACGTTTAGACAAAAATCATCCGTATTGCACCGAAGAGACGACAGAGGCGACACGGCAGGTGCACGGTGCGCTATTACAGTCTTTTAGCAAGTTACGTAAACACGGTACGGAAATAGGGTACGGGATCACGGTAGCGCTCCTCCTCTCTCGCTCGTCCGCTCCCAGTTCCAGTGACGCATTAGTGCGTCACTGGAGATGCGCCACTTGCTCATCTCCACGCGTACGTCGCATCGTTTTAACAAGTAAAACGAAGACAGCAACGTCAAAGCAGAACGGTAGCAGCATCACAGATGACGAAAATTAGCAAGTGGCACAGTGCTTACGCATATTTACGTAAGCCTCGCAAATGACTTTCTGCGGAATACCTTACAAAAATACCTGCGCACTTTGTAACCGAAAGAATAAATCGCAATGTGCGTATCAACATTATATCGGGCTGAGCATGAGCAAGAGATGCTTAATATATGAGCGTGAGACATATCGCTTGTAATTCAGCCAAATTATTTCAGTCAATGTGGCATTGCTTCAGTACCTTTGAAACTTCCGAGCACAAAATCTTGGGCAGTGTTTAGTTCATGCAAAAGAAAACAATTCATGTTCATATTCATTCACATGTCTAGGAAAACATACCTTGAAGTTTTTTAACATATGGAATAAATATACTGCAGCAAAAATACTTAATTCAATCATAACGTTATAGCGGATTCTGTAGGATATTGGTACATTCCTCGTAACTGCATTAGAAGGACTGCAGAAAGATATACTATAGTCAGTTTGCGGATTTTTTGGCTGCTCTGAACAGGTTAATAACGACAAATTGCAGGATATACTTGGCTGAATACTGGCGTGACTGGTATCTCCAATACTGCAGCTAGCAATGATAGGCACGTTTCAAGTCTTCTTGAACTCACAAACAAAACAATCAACAGGTGACTATATCAAACCTAAAGTTCTAAACGGCGTGACCTACGCTTACCTTGTGTCGCCGGGACGGGTCAAGTGGCAACCACAGTACCAGTCTCCAGATTCATACGACTCGGGTAGCAACGCGCACGTCTAGACACTCGCAGGACGGTGGGACAGTCGCCAGCCGCCTGTGCCTTGTCAGTGCGCACCGCTGTTTCCCGCAAAATTTGAGAGCGGAAATCCTTGGCGTAAACAAAGGCGATGCAACCCCACTGTCTTTTCACCCCTAAGCTGTAAGAAGCGCAGTGTAACGTCAAACCTACAGCATTGGGACTGCAGTCCGAAAAACCTGCAGCTGCCGCGGAAGCTCCCCCATGCTTTTCGCCGAAAGAATAAAGAGGGAAAGGAGTGAAAGGTGAGACCATGTATAGAACGTTTTAGCAAGATACGGCAGTGACGGTAACACCTTAATATGCACCTGCAGCCTAATACATGCAGGTGCATCGTTTCAAGAACCTTTTACCTTTGAGTTATCAGAGGGACAACTTCGTGCCAAGCGACAAGCTGCACTGGGAATGCCGGAAAAACGGTGACGTGAAGAACACTGTTTCATCCCGTCGACGGCAACAATCCAGAGGTTCCTACAGGCTTTCGTTTCGTTGTCTCTGGTTCAGATATGTCAGCGATGTGTGCAATCCAGCGTCTTGCCTTACGCCGCGAAGAGACTTTGTTAAAGGAGTATTGACACAAACTTTTGAAGGCGAGATAACTTGTGGGATAGATTTGTGTGGGCAAATACTCATCACCTGCGAAATATCAATGAATAATATCGCCTAGAACATATTCAAAATCGATTTTAAAGTGCATATCGCGCCACTGCACACGAAACTCGCCTTCGATTTTCGTGTAACCAACCAACCACCACCTGCTCCCCGAGTTTGTGCTGGCTGTCACGATCCTTGCGAGCGCTCTCTCCTAGCAGACCTTTTCAGCGGGAAGAGGGCGCACACTTGCACGGGAGTGCAAAGGCTGGTATCCTTGCCTTGGCAATGCATTTTTGGGGGGTCACGCATACTTACAAAGCCTCAGAGGGGATTATAGCAGCACCCACAAAGCCTTCGTTAAAAAGAGTTGACGGCGCGGCGCGTATGTGCACGAGGTTTTGTGTGCTCACGTAGTCAACTATATATATGTTTTAGGAAGTTGAAATGGCTCCAGCCACAGCTTGAAGAGAGCCCAACGTTTCGGAATCGATTCGGTCCCTTCCTCAGTGGGTGACTGGTTTGGTCATGGAAGCATCGCCGCGTCTTGTTCTTTCACCACGGCTCCAGCTTTCCCTTTCCCTCACGTTTCGGAGACCTTGAACGTATACTGGGGGCATTGTTCCTAGCGAGCGGTTCACATTTGCAGGTGTGTGCTGAATGTACCAAGACTCGAGCAAGAGCCTCCTTCGCAGATTCCTCTCTGTTTCTAGAACAGAAGCGCCTTGAAAGTTCATTTTATCGTCGTGCTTCTCACAGTGCTCTGCAAGAGCGCTGCGCTTCCATCTTTCTGACGTCGTTCTTGTGTTGGCGTATGATCTCCGGGAAACACTTGCTCTCGCCTGGCTGGACACTCAGAACACGACACCTTGGTGATGGTCGGTCTTTCAGCCTCGGTAGCAAGCGGGCGAGCGTCGATTACGGTTTGTGAATTACCGTGACCCCCGCTTTTCCGAATACCCTGGAGAGCTGTTCACTGATGCCCGGCACATATGGAATGACGACGCGCTGGGCCGGCTTCTTCGATTCCATTGTAGCCGGTGGGGTGGCCAGGGAGGGAGGGGGATCGCGTTGTGTGTCTCTCGCTGTCTCTATGTGGTACGGTGGCTGCCCTTTCGGTACACATAACTATTCACATAACTATTCTGTGTTCACTCGGCGCTCTCTGGGACCGAAACTGCGACTGGGAGCTACAATACCATCTACAAATAATTAACCGTCGCGTGCTCGAGGAAACGAGCTTTCCATCCGTAATAAGTGAGTCGCAGAAAAAACAAGATCCAAACTTTTTCTGTCAATGCTCCTTTAAGCTGCCACCCCCTTCTGCTGAGGAAGCAAGGGGGTTGAGGAGATGAAATTCTTGGATAGAGAAGAAGAGAAAAGCCCAGAATTGTAACTGTCTCTCGTCGAGAAGGACATCTCAATCCTCCTGTCCGGGTGTGGGGGATTAAAATAGCAGAACAGAGGCTCAGCATCGTTGAAAAAGGGGGTGAAAAGTTGGAGGAAAGACGAGGGCACCATCTCGAGTTCCCAGAACACAAACTGGCAGGCCGGGGCAACTCTTTTACCTATAAAAAAAAACCGGCGGGTGGTCGGCGGCACTGGGAATCTAACTCGGTAGCTCCCGCATTGGAAGCGGACGCTCTAGCCATTCGGCTTCCTCTGTGGTTTGGGCAGTGGTAGCCGGGCCAACCTGACAAAGGAGATGGACGCAGGCACTGGAGGGAAGGAGGGGGGGGTCATACAGGCTTTGGGGGGGGCGATCGCCCCTACCGCCCCCCCTCTGGATCCGCCACTGGCGGCCGCTTTTGCGAAAGGAGCGCGGTGCTCACGCAGAAATAAGTTACAAATGTATTAGTTAGTTCGCTCTCATCCTGTGTATGTTCGTTCCGTGCGTCCTTTCTGCTTGAGCAGCGCGTTGCAAGTTTCGTGCTGCTTGCCGTTGTTCGCGTGACATTACAATTTGTTGCTGTAGCATTCATTCCTTCGCTCTTGCGGGGAAAGAATGCGCAACAAACGCTCAACTACGTCTGTGAAGACACGTTTCACTTTCGCGTTATACCGATTCCTATGGCAGAGGGATCAGCCATGTTTTTCTACTGTGTCCTTGTTTTCTCGTCTCCGCGCACTTTGATATACGCCGTCATGAACGCAAGACAAAATCGGGTTTTGTTCCCATGTATAGACCCGGTTGCAGACACACCACCGCATATATCAGGCAAAACTTTCATATTTTAGTTGAGGAAGACATCGTAATAAATTGCGCATGTCCAAGTGTTTATAACCTTGAAATAGGACGGAAAATTATCTCTAAATGCACTTAGTCACGTTATTTTTGTAACGTTAGCTACACTTGATTAGCCGGAGCCGATTTCGCGTGGATCGTCATGAGCCGTGCTGCGCATGCGCGAGGATCAGTGTGGAGCCGGCATCCACGCGCTCTCCCCCACCGCCGCGCGCGGCTCGCCGCTGCTGGTGGCGGAGAGCGGGAGTGGGGTCGTAGTGGGGCAGACAGACTGGCGCTGGCGCACGCGACTCGCCGCTACTGCTCTGCGCATTCGAGAGGGGGGACGTCGTAGCCATGGCGCGCGCAGCTATTCGCCGTCGCTTTGCGGTCGCCGTCTGACAATGCGCTGGTGCCGCTTGATAGCGCCTCTGACTGGCGTTTGCAGGTGGGTAACGCCATGGAGAAGGAGAGCGCGAATGCTGCTCAACGGCGCAGAAGAGCCGAGAAGCTTATCTCATCGGATCCCGAAGTAGTTGCCTGGCAATTAGCGGTTCAGCGTACGAAGAACGAAGAAGCAACCTGACGTTGAGCAAAAATAAATATGCATGTGCCACATAATACGTATACCGAGTGTGTGTCATCGGAGCAGCAGTAAACATGAGAATCAAGCTAATCGTTGCCAATCTGGAAAGCTCAGAATAATCAGCTGAACCTTTGCTAACGCTACGTATATCCTGGCATAGCCGAGCTAAGCCACTGCAATTTTTTTAGAACATTGTTTTAATGTGTGATCTAAAACGAGGGAAGAAAATAGAAGTTTAAATATCCACCAGTCATGAAAGTGGAGGCACAGCAGATAACTAAGTTTGTAGTTATCTGCTGGCCAAACAAGACGGTCCTAACAGACCTGTCCAAAGACTCCAAACAAAACGAATCGTCGCAAAACGAGAAGGCAGCTTTTTAGACAAACAAGCAAGACGGAGTATTGACCTCTCGTCTGGTCTCGCGAGACAAGAAATATCCCACGGGATACAGTCGCCTCCCCTTATCCGCTTTCCTGCGACAGCCTATGTGCAAATTAAGACTTGTGCAATCTGCTTTTAGCTAACGCAATAGTACATGGCGTGGAGCGGCCAAAAGCTACCTATCTCCAAGGCCTTGACCGGTGTCATCTAAGGTTTCACCACTCCTCGTCCTCTTTCGGTGTAACTTAGAACTCAAGCTGCAAACGCAGCACGTGTCGCAACGTCCTCTCTGTTTTCGGTGGATATAAGTTCGTTTGCTAAGAAGCCTATGGGTGTTTGGGTCAGCGTCCTTGCAACATACGCGATGTCTAGATTCTTGGATGCCCCCCCCCCCCTCTTCCCCTCTTCCTCTCTCTCTCTCTCTGTCACGCCAGACATCTAGAGCCACAGCATAACAACACGTGGCACACCGTCTAGTAACGACATTTTGTTCTCGGCAAGCTTCGGAGACCGGTCAGCTGCTGTTCGAAGATGGCTTTGCTGAAACTTGCTCTCTGTATTCTCCTATATGCGTTGGTAGCCGCAAATCCTCCCGCAAATCGCCACCGTGGAAATGCGGACAGCGTGAGGGTGAGTGGTCACTCGCGGTTACCACGGTAACCAAGGCTTACTGTAAACGAAGCACGAGAAGGTGAACCGAGAAGCATGCTTTTTCTTCTTTTGCTGGAATAACTATACGAAGCCGAAAAGTCAGCCAGCAAATGTGGGTGAAATGTCATTGTGGCCGAGGGCAAAAACGTGAAGCTGCGAGGGAGATTTCGTTTAGTCCGTTTTACGAAAGTGCGACTTATTCGTGTATGCTTGTTGGTTTTTTTCCCAGTGACCGCGTTTTACCAGCTGCAGAACCGCTACACGCGCGTTATTGCTGGCCGCAAGAATCGCGTTTACGAATTCGATCGAACCTTCTCCAATGTCATCGCTCGAGGATACATCTGAGAATATGCTCGCGATGAACACGCCAACCGCTGGTAGTGATTTTACTTTGGGAACACTGGTTATTCATTCATCACTTGTTGTTTCATACTTCGAAGTAGTGGGAATATAGTCTATACAAAAACAATGTTTGAGGCTCGTGTACTTAGATTTAGGTGCACGTTAAAGAACCCCAGGTGGTCGAAGTCTCCGGAGCGCTCCACTACGGTGTCTGTCATAATTAAATCGGGGTTTTGGGACGTTAAACCCCAGATACGATTATATTATCTTTACAAAAACATGTCAAGACGCGTTCGTGCGCACCCAATAAGCAATTTTTCCGTTCCCGGTATAAAAAAAGTAAACATAAGAATACAGACGTTTATTTTCTTTTTGAGCGCAGTCGTCACAAGTTCTTCAGTTAGTGTTGTTGTTTATAGCACCAGGCAATGTGCATTGTGGTCACATCGATGATAAGTTGTGCATAAAACGGCAAACTGAGTAGTCTATGAAATTTTGAAGACCACATCGTTTTTGGTCATTTTTTTTTTTGCAGATAATGTTGAATGATAGCATCCAAGAAAATATTTTAAGCTATTATTTTCACATTCGCTACAGCGTCTTCACTTACTAACGCGCAGGGCAGCTTTCTGGACGCTGAAGGAAACGTTAAAACAAAAAGCAGGTACATTCAGTTCGTTGCAATAAGCGGTATGCTGTTGATGTATACTTATAAGAATGTTTTGTACCCATGATACTACGGCGGTATTGCTACCTTTCCGAAGCCACGGCAACTAGTTCGAACGTATAGATGCAATAAAACTGAATGAGGAAAGCGGTACCTAATGAAAACATCGACCCAAAAGTGTTTTATTATGCGCTTAGAAACCAAGTTATACGTGTCAATGTGGCAACTATTTGGCAATTTTTACAGCGAAAGCTGTTATGAGATCATTTCACCGGCCGTTTTTGGCGCCGTAGTTGTCCGCCGCCGCCGCCGCCGGTGTCCGTAACCAGTATCGCTCGAAATAAGAAAAAAAAAACGAAATAAGAAAAAAACTCCAGGATGGAACGAGGTTCGAACCTGGGGCCTCTGCGTGGGAGCCCAGTATTCAACCTCTGAGCCGTGCCGGTGCTTGAAACTGCTTTGCAAAAAGGTCCTATACAGGCTTCATGTCGGAAAGGAACCACATTAGCATATGCAATATAGCGTGGTAGAAGAGTAAAATAAGCACCAAGCGTCGCACAACGCGAATTCTGTAACCAGGCGTCACACAATGCGAATTGCGCAACGAGTAGGTTGTTGAATGCTTCCAACCCATTACAAAGGACTCTGCCATAATTCTTCATCGTCATCAGGCACAGCATCAACAAAGTGCGCATAATGCCTTACGTGCGTATGGTAGGTACCAACGCTCTCCGTAGAATGACGAAAAATGGCACAGTGCCTGCTGCCCTACTTCTCAAAAATTACAATGATTTATAGCGTAGTGGGTTCCTCACAAGTGCACTTGTATTGGTTGCCAAGGAAGCCCATAAGCGCATGATCCACTTCCTCGGGGTCTCAGTAAAATTACACTGATTTATAGCGTAGTGGGTTCCTCGCAAGTGCACATGTATTGGTTGCCAAGGAAGCCCATAAGCGCATGATCCATTTCCTCGGGGTCTCAGTAAAGTTCTTCGCCCCCACCCCGTCTCTCTCCCACGTCAACGTATGTTATACAGCATGACGGGAGAGGGAAATAGTGACCGGGCGTCACCCAATGCCAATTACATAACTGGTGGGCCGTTTAAAGATTCCAACCCATTACAAAGGGATGAGCCATAATTCTTCATCGTCATCAGTCGTCGCGTCAACAAAGTGCACATGATGCCTTACTGACGTGTAGCTGGTGCCTCGCTTCTCCGCAGAATGACGAACAATGGCTCAGTAGGTGCTTCCCAACTTCACAAAAAATGTGATTTATGGCGTAGTGGGTACCTTTCTAGTGTACTTGTTTTGTAGCCCCAAGAGAGCTTAACGGGCTCTAGAAACGCTGCTCTTCCAGCTTTCGCTGTGACTGTGCTGCGGTTTCAGCGCAGGCCTGGCGTTTTTTAATATAAGTTGCATCTCGTATACAAAAGGAAAACTGCCGTTTCTCCCTAGCGTATCGTATAAACACTTAGCGATATATGTTGCCACGCGCGCTTATTTCTGCTATTTTAATGCGATCGGGCTTCACCCACAAAAACCTGTTACAACCACTCGCCGCAGGCTGCATCGCAATGTTGGGGAAACTTCGTGATCGTGTCAGACAGACTGTCCTGTTGAGATTACGCGCAGGAAACGAGTAACCGAGTTTATTCTAGAGCTAGCGCGAGCACCAGTGATAACGCTTGAAGGTGCGATCACTGACGTGTAAAAGACGACGCATTCCGCCGACGATCACTGTCAACGGCCGACGACTGTGATCGCCGCTATCGGTGTAGAGCGTGTTTTTTTTTTACTTTGGCTTTTTATTTCGTGGGCACAAGTTCGCCCTATAAAGAGTTTCATCTTTAACAGCCCGACTGCCGCCTTCTTCACCGCCACGACCACGTAGCAATATGCGCAGTTTTAACTGCCAGAAACATTTTATTATTCGCGGGTCGCATTTCATTTACACTAAAAAGAATTGGGTGGTTCCCATAAGCAGCATGCATGTACGGCTTTTGAAAGAAAGGATAGGACAGCCTCAAATATCGCAGTACTTCATGCGAAAAACAAGAAAGCTGCTCCTCAAAAATATTTGTTTTCTAGCGATTAAGATATCTTAATTTTTTTGTGTTCGACGTGATACATTATTATTTCATACTATATACTTTCCCTGTGTTCCGTATTGTTTGGCCGTTCAGCCGGGCTAATATAAATCGGGACGATTCCTAAGCCGCCATTTCGTTTCCAAGAACTCCTGGTACTTCGCTGCCTTCATCTCTTCTTCTGCTATTACAGATGTTCGCTGCTTTTCCCCATGCCGTTGCCGTGTTCACAACCCAAAACGACACTTCTTTTAAGTGTCTCAGTGCAACGAGAAGGAACTTTAACCCGCGAGAAAGGACGGTTACCTACGTTTGGCACTTCAAAAATCACACTGGCCATCAAAGGTATGTAAATTAAAGCGTCATGCCGTGACTTTTTCTTCTGCGTGGAGAAAGCAGTTATCGCAAAGCTAAAGTTACCAAGTCTCGGTGAATGTTTACGCCGATGCTGCACTTAGGCAACTATAGATGTGGTACATCTGTATACTCATAAGTTATTTAGTTAATTCTCTTGTATTACGTGCCAAAACCATGACATGATTATGGGGCACGTTGCTGTAAGGTACGCCTTAAATTCTTTTCACCACTTGGTGTTCCTTAAAAAGGCGCACCCAAATCTAAGTACGAGACACAAATATCGTCAAGGCAAATATAGCAAATAGTTTTAATATTTCGGGTAGAGTTTGCATGGCTCTTCAGTAACGCCTGAAAACTGATTACGGCTGTTGCCTAAGCCATGTTTCGTGAACAAGTAGTTGTGAATGGGAATGCGGTGTTTTGTGAATGGTAGTTATGCGGCACGTGCGCCTGTAGATATTTCTATGCAAAATGCGGAAGCACTCACTCGTTCATAGCACTCTGGTCACACAACTAACTCCTAAACCTTCGACTATGGCGTTCATGTCTTCGTGCTACATTTGGATGCGAAACTGCACCAGCCAGAACAACAAGCAATGAAGCACATTAACAATGAGCAAACTTATCTCATGCGCAATTCATAGTACGCCATTAGCAGGGATGACCTTTGAACGAGAAAGATAATCATATAAAAGTGGTGAAAAAAAGAGTCATGTTTTTCGCAGTACGCATAGTTGCAGGCTGTCCTATGCACGGTTCATATGATATTTTATTCATATAGCATGATGTAGACCACAGTGTTATAAAATTTTCAGATACACCGGTTTATTAAATTGCTCTGGCTGTATTGACAACCACACATGCAGCAGTATCGAACATGAATCAGTAATTGTTGTGAGGCCACGGACTTCTCTTTTCAAAGAAACTAGTATATGACCACACGCTCAAAACGTCCTTACATAGAACAAGCTACACTCAATCGCTGCAAAACAATGTACGTCATATTTCGTCCAATAATTACGCCTGTCACACATAAAATGACCCCGCGCATCACATAAGAAAGTAAAACAAATAATTCTGTGTGTATCACTGAACGAAGATTTACATGGTACGTTGAGAACAATTATTAGTTCGAATGACTGCCACGAACTGCCAGGCAACTGCACAGAAGAATTTATGTCATTCCTGGATGCATCAGTGAAAGAATTTACAACTCGCTCTTTTTTTTCTATTTAGGGCTTTGTTACAACGTGTTAGTAAGTGAGTAGGGGGGACAACAACTAAAAATATTACGACAGATTGACTGTGCTGCAACACTGTACTGCACTATTATTAAAATTTCCATGGACGTACTGACTACCTGCGCATGTTTATTAAAGCGAAGGCGTGATGCGTCCGTGTTGGCGGCTCTGGCCTTGGTTTTGACCTGAAGAGCGCTCGCGAAAACTGCTCAGCGCAGAACGCAGCTGATTCCTTCTCTCTAAGCGCTTCGCCGCAGCGAAAGAGATGATGCTGCACACAAAGCCGGTGAGCGCGCTCTGCGCACTTACATCATAGTCGGATTGGCGGTGGTTGCGACGGCAGCCGCGGCGGTGGCGCCGTTTGGCGGAGAAGAGGCGGGCTATGGAGGAGCGTGCGCAGCGTCGATACGTTGCTTTCGCAAGGTCGTCTCAGTGCCGCGCACGTACTTCCCGCTGAGGCTCCATGTGTCTAGCAAAAAGTCTGACTCCAGTCTTATAGCCTAATGCTTTAACCAAGCATAGTCAGGCTTCCGGCTTCTTGCGTTACATGAGCGTACCACCTGCCAAACTTTTTTTTTACAGCGAAAGCTGTTATGAGATCATTTCAGCGGCCCTTTTTGGCACCGCCACCGCCGGTGTCCGTAACCACTATCGCTCGAAATAAGAAAAAAAAAATCCACAGCATATCCACGGGGTGAATGATGATGAGTGGGGCGAAGCTCTCGTACGGCAGGATCATGGCGGCGGCGTCGCGCAGCTTCACGCCCAGTACATCATCAACGACGTGAGATCGGGCCGGTTTATACTAAAGGGTCGATGAGAGTCGTGGCGACTTGCAGCTCACTTTAATTTTACATGTACGCTGTGAATTTTTATTGTTTAATCACGCACAGGAGAAATCTCACCAGACACTACCTTAGAGGTAAACAATGACTGCTAATGGGGAATGAGAGACAGAAGAAGTCGGCTTTTAGCTAACACTTACACTTCAACATCTACTAACGTTTCCTACTGGAACATGCCAATGGCTGCTAATAGGGAATGAGAGACAGAAGAAGTCGGCTTTTAGTTAACGCGCACGCTGCGAATTTTTTATTGTTCAACAACGCACAGGAGAAATCTTCCACCGGCACCACCTTGGAGGTCAAGATCTGGTACTAGCGTTAAGACTGGTTACACACTACATACAGGGGATGAACGGGTGCCGCTATAAGGAGCTTCGCCCCTAAAAAAACGAAATAAGAAAAAAAATTCCAGGATGGAACGAGGTTCGAACCTGGGCCCTCAGCGTGGGAGCCCTGTATTCAACCTCTGAGCCATGCCGGCGCTTGAAACTGCTTTGCAAAAAAGACCCTATACAGGCTTCATGTCGGGAAGGAACCACGTTAACATATGCAATATAGCGTGGTAGAAGAGTAAAATAAGCACCAAGCGTCGCACAACGCGAATTCTGTAACCAGGCGTCACACAATGCGAATTGCGCAACGAGTAGGTTGTTGAATGCTTCCAACCCATTACAAAGGGCTCCGCCATAAATCTTCATCGTCATCAGGCACAGCATCAACAAAGTGCGCATAATGCCTTACATGCGTTTAGCCGGTACCACGGCTCTCCGTAGAATGACGAAAAATGGCACACTGCCTGCTTCCCTACTTCTCAAAAACTACAATGATTCATAGTGTAGTAAGTTCCTCGCAAGTGCATTTGTATTGGTTGCCAAGGAAGCCCATAAGCGCATGATCCATTTCCTCGGGGTCTCAGTAAAGTTCTTCGACTCCCCCTTCCCTCTCTCCCACTTCAACGTATGTTATACAGCATGGCGGAAGAGGGAAATAGCGACCGGCCGTCACCCAATGAAAATTGCATAACTGGTGGACCGTTTATAGCTTCCAACCCATTACAAAGGGCTGAGCCATAATTCTTCATCGTCATCAGTCGTCGCGTCAGCAAAGTGCACATAATGCCTTACCAACGTGTAGCTGGTGCCTCGCTTCTCCGCAGAATGAAGAATGATGGCTTAGTAGGTGCTTCCCAACTTCACAAAAATTATGATTTATGACATAGTGGGTACCTTGCTAGTGTACTTGTATTAGTAGCCCCAAGAGAGCTTACAACGGTCTCTAGAAACGCCGCTCTTCCAGCTTTCGCTGTGACTGTGCTGCGGTTTCAGCGCAGGCCTGGCGTTTTCTTGCATTGTCATAAAATCGTTTTTCGATGCCGATGAAAAGATTATTTTTCTTGAAACCTTACTCTACCTCGTGACATTCAGCAGAATTGTTCTGTCATTTGCATGGAATGTTGAAAGCCAGGCACAGTAAGCTATAAACTGCTCAAATAGGTGCTGAAGAATAAGCTGCGCATATGAAGACAAATTAGTAAGCGTCACAAGCCAGATGGCATTTGCAACTATTGCTAAAAACAAGGCAAATGAACAGAAAAGGAAATGTTCAATAACAGCGAGTGGCATGACGTAGACTTCAGGGTTAACCTAAACGTTGAAAAGTCTATGCGATAAAATTTCGTTGGAGAAAATGATTTATCCATAACCAAGATGAATGTTGCTGAGGCCCTATGTTTATAATGAGGATATCCTTGATAATTTTCAAAGGTTATGGGTGAGCTTGTTGGTAAGGCTTTACGGCTTCGAAACAGCGCGAAAAACACGAGGACACAGAAAGGAGCAGACAGGACCAGTGTCCTGTCTGCTCCTTTCAGTGTCCTCGTATTTTTCGCGCTGTTTCGAACCCATAAGTATTCTTGATACGCATGTCATGTACGAGTGCGTCGTTCAAACGAGTGCGTCGACAGGCTAAGAGGTTTGTCATTCGCATTAGGGGCGTTTTGCTTGTGTCTCTTTTATTACTGGGTGTTTATCGGCCAAGAAAATAAACAAAATATATCAATGCTGCCAGAACCACCACTACTACCACTACTTCTAACACTACTGTTAATGCCACTGCTTCCTACTGCGACCGCTTTTGTTACTATAGTATCATTAGTAGGTGTGGTGCAGCATATCACAATAGTGAAATATTAGTGTTAGTATACTGCTGCTACTACTACTACTACTGCTACTACTACTACTACTACTACTACTACTACTACTACTACTACTACTACGGCTACTACTACTACTACTACTACTACTACTACTACTACTACTGCTACTACTACTACTACTACTACTGAAACACTTTACTTATAAGGCATAAAGGTGTATCAGATGCCACTATGATTGTATAAAAATATGTTTCTTGCACTTTCAACAGCGGAGGTGTTTAAAAGCGTACGTGCCACGGGGACAGAATTTTAAGGAAAGAAAAAAAACGAATAAACAGAGCAACAAAAAGAAAGAAACAAACAAAGAGAAAAATAAAGCAGGCAAGAAAGAAAGTAAGAAATTAGAAAATAAGAGAGACAGGAAGAAATACCCTGTGGAAGACATTTTGTTGGGGTAGCAGGAGGAAAATTTGTATTGCCTCGCTTGTACCGAGACAGACCATGCCTACCAATGTGATGCAATCAGCTGCGCCGTTTAACCAGCCTTCGCGACGTTAAGTCAGTGAAGCTGCGCCAATTTTTTCACGGTGTCTACGTAACGCACCCCTCTTTCACGCCTTTTGACCGCAGCCTGGTACTTCACGAATTGGTATCAGGAATAGCCTAAAAACGTCCCAGCTGCTTCGCAAGTGCTAGACCTCGCAAATTAGATACCAAAGAAACGTACCACGCAAAGTTCTTCACTCGAAGACGGCTCATCGAACTTTGCGCTTGCAGTATATTCTAGAAAAAACGTGACTACTTTATTTACACACCGACAATGTTTCATTGTTGAGCTTTGTTTTACTCAGGTCCTTTTTAGTGGTGCCGTCGTTTTGCAGTGCATGAAAATCACATTACACTGTTCCCCACATGGTTTCTTGTAGTATATTATTTATTATCACGGAGTGGTGACAATAACTAATTTCTTAACTGTTGATGCTCTGCATGCAAGTGCATTATTGACCTCACCTACGCTTCCGTTTCAGGAGAGACGTCGTCTTCGACGTGAATTTTTCAGAAACTCCTGGAGAAGGCACCTTTTTCGTGAACAATGGTAAGCTCGTCTTCTTGTCCTAATAGGCTAAGCACGAACTGACAGCAAATATAAATATCGCACGTGGCAAACGAAATATCTTACGACTGTCTAGACCACTGCAACTGTAAAAGAAGTTTCTGAAATTCAATTATTTCAGTACCACATCGTCTAAGCAACTTCATCACTTGACTAATATAGGAACTACTTTGCCTACTGAAGCGTCCTCACGAACCACCCCAGCAACGACGACGCCAACGGCGACGATTGGAACAATTCGATCGGAATATCCGTGAAATTCGTATATCAATAGCCAAAGCCACGATATCAGTGTATTGTAAGTGCACGCACAATTAGGGGACTCGTAGTTAAGTCAGAGGATCTGGGGTACTTTACCAGGCACCTTAACCTAAGTAGATGGCATTTGTTACATTTCACCCGCGTCGAAATGCAGCCCGCGTGGCCTGTGGGTGAACCCGCGTCCGTGGGCTTAACAGCGCAACATTTCAGCTGCTAAACTACTTCGGCCGGTGGCAATATAATTGCAAGCGCAGTAAAAGCAGGTCTTGCTATGCTTATGCTAAGTCTCGGTGTCCGTTGTTTATCTGAACAGCGTGTATTCATTCAATTTCACAAATCCTTCGTGAACAAGCTACCCATTAATATTAGAGGAAGATCAGCAGTGACCGTGAGCGCTGCTTTTCGGCATCTCGCTAGTGGAAGAAAGTTCTCGTTCTCAACAACCAAGTTGTGCAGTCACTGAAGACACTTCGGTTTGAAGGGCCGTCGTTGTTAACGAGTAGAGCCCTTAGCGATTAGCGCACGATGAATTTGACTGTAGCTCTCACCGTTCGCTTGGCGTTCGTTTCCAAGCCGAAGCAATCAGATACGTGAACGATACGACGCGATTTCAAGCCTCGTGTTTACATGTGTGCCTCGCGCTTTTTTTTTTTCTATCTTTTCAGACAAACTCGTTCTTTTAGGGCTATATACAAGTACTCGGACTACACTACCTGCGCTGTGATCTCATTCCCATATGGAGAGAAAGATCGTAAGTCATTTATTCTTCGATTTTCTATAGCTGCGTATTCATTACCACAAAAAGGTCAGAAAACAAGGGCAACCGGCAAATGTCATATGCTGTTTTACTAGCTCTTGGTCTCCTCTTACCACCTCTGCAGACAGGCGCCGAGGATATAATGAGCCTGTATTAGGAAAGCAAGAAAATTGAGGAGCAAATTTCTTTACATTCATATCGCCATACATTAAACATCATCTCGAAGCCAAAGAAAACAAAGGAAAGATTACTTCTTCTCTTGTGCATGAAATTCTTTAGCTGTGAGTGGGTGGCAAGTATCGCAGTAGTAAGGAAAGCCGAGCTAGTTGGTACGAATGCATTGTGGAATGGCGCGAAACACACAGAGGGACACATCACCTAAAGAAGATTGGCATAAATTACAATGTGGATGTAATGTGTTCCGCCGAAAGCAAACTTATCCGTGTGTGCCCCGCGTTTGAGCATATGTGCAACGAAGGAAGTGATGACTTGGCTAGAAAATGCGTCATGCGCCATACCCTTAAGTTTGTAAAATGCAACAAGAGGGGTGTTGTATACCAATTACCAATGCCATGTGGCCGCACGCATGTCGGACAATCTGGACGTTGCGTAAACGTTCGACTTCGTGAACACCATTCTTCCTAGAAATGCGGGCCAAGTAGCCACCTGTCCTTTCACTGCGCAGAGTGAAAACGTACCCCGTGTTTTGATGACGCAACTGTATTATTTAAGCACGGCGATCAAACAGCTAGAGAGGTAGCCGATGCTTTTTTTTTTCATTGCAAGGTTAGAAGATAAGTGCATAGGCCACCTATCTTTATCCCTGTCGGAAAAGGAACTAGGTTTGCTGGTCTGAGGGCTGTAAGTGGGAAGGTGAAATGTTGATTATGCTTTGCTGTCAGACGGAGTCATCGCGCATGACCAATTGTTTGTACGTATATATGTTGTCTTTCCAAAAAAATAAACGTCAGCTGAAAGTTCGCGCGTGTGTCGTCACTTTTGCCTGTGTCCCTGTGTGTGTTTTTTGCGCTATTCCACAATGGCAAGTATTGTAATGAAGCTTAATAAAAGGTAAAAGATGAAGGTGGTACAGGCTTACGCGCCTACATCCATATATGGTGACCATTTAGTTGAAAGCTTGTATGAGCACGTGGAATCAGCAAAGAGCAAGCTAAAACCCCGTACACGGTGTACTGATGGGCGACATTAACGCCAAGGTTGGAAAGAAGCAGGCTGGACACCAGGCCGTGGAGAAATATGGCACCGGTTCTAGAAATACGAGAGGAGAGTTATTAATAGAGTTTGCCGAACGCAATAAGTTACGGATCTTGAACACCTTCTACCGAAAACGGGCGAACCGCAAGTGGACCTGGAGGAAAAATAAGGAGAAAAAAAATTACAGCATATCCACGGGTGAATGAAGAGCTTGGGCGAAGCTCCTGAAGCAATCGTGTGTACACCGTGAAATGTTCAGTGGTTTCGCCCAGCAGTAATCAAAGCGATACGCCGCTTTGATTATTTTTCCTTTTTCCTTCTTTTTTATTTTTCTATTTTTTATTTTTTTAATATTTTTTATTTATTTTCATTTTTTATTTTTTATGTTATTTTATTTTTAATGTTTTAATTTTTTTTTCTTCTATCTCTATGGGACAGCGCCATCTATTATACTGTTCGGGAGATACTGCCGCGGTTACGCCTGACATGGGACAAGGTTAGGCTAAGAGGAGCTACGCCCCTAAAAATGATTTCCCCTGAGATTTCTTTGGCTTCATAATGGCTAGCTTCAGGGGTCGGCGGTCAAATTGGAGATGATTGTCAACTCGAGTCTATGGTCAGCTTGAACCGGTTTCGCATGACTTGCTTCGCCAACGATTCACACCATAGGGAAACAAGCCTCAAGCTTGTGTGAGGACTAGTACCCTGTCTGTAGCCGCTCTTACGAGAGGCGGCAGAAGGTGACTTGGTTTCTCTTTGGGGCAATTACGCCGCGATTTGTTCGTCAACTGCAAAGGTGACCCGTTTCAACTTCAAGTGACTACTTATAGGAACCGCAAAGAGACTACTTGCATCCAAAAATTTCTATGCGCTCCGCTAACGTGATAAAAACATAGCTAGTATAATGAACTAAAATATCTGCGCGGGGAGAGGTACTGCTCTATATTCCGACGCCTGTGCACGCAACTCAGAGCAGCGTTCGTTCTTGCTGACGCAGGAGAAGCCGGCATCACGTTGGCGCGTTCTGCAAATGTTACGAGTCTACGCGGTATGCTGATACCGCGTGCGTGGAAGGCGTGAAAGCAGCGATGGCTGAGAACAAAAGCAATCCTGACGGTTTGGTTTTATCACGCTTTAAAGACTGTACGCCGCATTTACGGCGTGCGCGCTCAATGTGGCGGCTCAGTGATAGACACCATTCGCATAGATCACCTTTGACAAGATATTCTTCGGAGGAAGAGCTGTCTGGCGTGCGGAGACCTGCTGGCCACGCCCAACGCCCCTTAAAAGCCGTGTTGAATGTTCTTTCTGATACAGGCTTAGAAGCTTGCACCTTGAACATGCGCTATGTGAAGGCTGGTGTTCGTGGTACATCCATAATGCACATGCTCCCATAAAAGAACGTGTGAACCCTTCTCCAACTTTGCTTCTCCACTTACGTTTGGGCAGTCGGTTCAAAAATCCAACAAGGACACACATGAAGAGCTACAGCGAAAATGCGCTTGTTCCTGGCGTTATTTGTTTATGTCGATTGAATTTTCGCGCTGTCTGCCATTATGAATTCGTTGCAACAAGGCCTGCTAAAGTCTCTGTAAAGTTACATTTTCCCTTAGTGCGTCGAGGAGTAGCAAACTGGAGACTGGAATACCAAGCCGACCCCTGCTCCTTTCTCTTGAGTGAATACAACATCTTCCACGAGAATACGTATCAGCGTTACTTATGTTGTACGGTACAAGACGGGAAATCTATTACGATGTATGAGTCTACTGATTCTGAGTACGTGCATAACTGTGCACTTTTCCTTCTTCTTCCTGCAGATTGCACAATGTGGGTGAAAAGGTCTCGAGTGCACAACGTTCCCCAGCACTGCTTGGACAAATACGAGGAGATCTGCGACCTCGGAATACATCTAGTCGACAGAGACATCTGCAGAGACGATGACGACTAATGAGGCGCCACCGAGCGCCTTCTGACCTACAGCACATCCTGCAGACGCTATTAAACGTTCTACCACACGGAGCATGATATACGCGCCTACTAAAGCATACTATCCTCCAAATCCGTACGCAAGCGACGGAGGAACGGGCCACCAACCTCACGATACGCGCAGGTGTGCACGTTTCAATGCAAGTAGCACGGTGTTTCCGCAGCCCAATCATCGGATGCGTTCGTGTTTGTGCGGGCGTATGGTCTCTTCTAAGGTTTAGTATGGATGTTATTTGTTTTGAGTTACTGATATTAAAAATGCAGCAGGAATATGAAAATGAGAGGCACGCCAGCTTCGAGTGTACACGTTATTATTGTAAACAAAAAGTTGTACCCAGTTGCACGAGTGTGAACTCTGAAGAAATTGGTTGTGCTGTGTCTGCGTTCTAGACGTTCAGTGTCGGATATTTAAGGGGTGGGTGCGGCCTGGGCGGCACAGGTGAGCGCACTCGGACCTCCTAACCGAACGGAATTCATGGCGGGAAAGACCGTCTGAAATGCGCTCTTTTTTCTCCTTTCATTCTCTTTTCTCACCACCTGGCGCGTGCTTCTTGGCTCGCTCCAAGCGACGTCGCCTTCCTCCAGGGTTGCCAATGGTGGCTACTTTTCGCCCAATTGGCGAATTTGAGAGGCTCGTGGCAACCTAAAATTATGAATGGCGACATGGCGAATTTTTGGCGATTTTCGGCTTAGGTCTCCACTAAGTTATGCATCCTAAGCTCAGTGTCTTCTCAACGAATGAGCGGCAACATTCTCTGTATTTTTCTTGGTTTTAGACCCACGAGTTCAATGTGCACGTTACGCGTCATTCGGTGTGTATCCCCTCAATTCTTCTAGATACAGGAGGTACTGCAGCGGCTCCTAGCGACATTCTAGCAACATGTAAGTCAGGAGACTGCCTTGCGTACCACGAGGCGGCAGCGTTTTACTATAAGTTTAAGGCTTTAGGTGCCTTAAGCTTCTCTAAAGTTTCGCTTCTGAAGGGGCTAGACGACAGGTTGGCCGCGTCTTCCGACCATTTGTTCCGCCAGAGCTCCAACTGTTCTGAATAGCTTGGCGACTTATTCACTGTTTCAGTTCCCCCAATTCAGCTCGTAAAGACCGTTTTGGAATAGCGAAGAGAGGCGGATACGCGGCTATTTGTGCAATAAAAATATATTTATTGAGGCATTTTCCACTGTTCTCGGTGAGCGTGTGCAATGAAAACAATTAATATATAACATTTTACCTTATCTACTTGTTCATTATTAACGCATCGGATTAACGCGTGTAGATATAAGTGACTATAAGAAAGGGTCGGTGGCGTCCGGTATCATATTAGTTCACACTGAAAAGGTGTAAGACTCACTAATGATCGGTTCCTGTAAGAATTCTGTCGTGTTACCTCCAATAAACCTTTTAATCCTTTTAATTCATATAAGGGTACGTAAAGCTGTCCACAAAGAACGATTTCACAGTTTTCGCCCAAGGTTTACCACACTTTTACCTTTGAAACGAGCGGACAGGGATGGAAGGATATCATGAGCGTTTCATTCATTCACCCTTGCGCCACCACGCACATCTTGGGGCTACTCAGAGAAGCAGCACCATGTACTCCCATGGTGAAGCGGGCGATACGACTGGCATTGAGAAACGTCAATATAATTTAAGGGTCTAGGATGGTACTGTATTCTACGGGACTATACATGAGTGGAAATTTTTATTACTCTAGGTATGCCGCACATATCTATAAAATGGCGACTTGTTTGGCGAAATTTGTGAAAAATGGTGACTTTTGGCTGACTTTTTGCTCGTCGTTTGGCGACATTTAGTCGAAAGTCAGTGGCAACCCTGCCTTCCTCCTCCTCCCCGGGCTCAGTTTTGTGAAGCGGTGGCGCCCTCTTTTGATCCAGCGGAGAAGCTGCGGGGAATTGCCATATGGATCCGAGCTACGAACGTGACATCAAGGAAAACGGACAAGGCAAGCTCCTAAACACCTCCGCCGTTAAAACTGCATCAGCTGTCACATCAGCGCCGTTCAACTGTATGACTGTGAGGGTCTGCTTGCGTACAATAAGTCGCCCAATCGGCTTCAGCGTGTTACCATGCCGACGACCTTGTTAACAACCCTAAGCGAACCAGCGGCGACTCCCAGCATCTCGGCTCGAAAACGAAGCAGCAGCAACTTAGTTTAAGCACACGTACGGCAAGCGTGGATTCGCACAGCTTGCCGCTTCCGGCGCCACACTAGACATCCCCGCCGCCTGCGCCTTTCACCCTCGCGATACACTGAGGACGGGCTCGTACGGCTTCGCAGATGCGTGGCCAGGCGCGCAAAATCCGCCCCGTGTGGTTGGGCCTTAATTTTCTTATGTATACAAAAGACCGTACCGATTTTCGGCGACGACAGTGGTCTGTTACTATATTGATGTAAACCTACCATACTGATGCATCGGCAGCGTGCGCCATATCCATGCTTTTTAAGGCTAATTGTGGTAAACGAAACAGAAATAATATAATGGTATTGTTATTAGAACATAATCTACGTAGTCTAACAGGTCGTAAGCGTCGGTATATGGGGCATACATAAAATCAAGAACGAAAATACAATGTGGTAGAAAAAGTACTAGCCATAAGCGGTATATAAAATCATCGTATTATAAACTTATGAACCGCAGAGTGAATCCCCCACAAGACTACAGTTAACATAGTGAACGAGCAATCGAACTATAGTTGATGTTACGAGGGATAATACGAATATCCAACACAGCACAAGTACAATTGCCACGGATAATTTCAAAACGAAATCACAGTCTTAATTATAAAAAAAAGCAATGACTGCCTTTACATAGAAAATTACACGTCTATAAATGTACCTTGGTAACACAAGCAGCCCTGTTTACAAAGATCACTCAGGTTTAGAGCCGCACGATCGCTTGAAAAAATAACGGAAGAAAAATAACGGAAGCAATACAGAATATTTGAGTTTGAGCGTATACAGGTGAACTGACTTTTCCCATTTGAACTTGTCATACAAAACTTGTGTACATATGAACCTATTAGACGTATATGAACTGCCATGTGATGTTCGGCTGTGCGTATTTTGTACATATGAACCTATTAGACGTTTTAGAGGTTTATGAACTGCCATGTGATGTTCGGCTGTGCGTATTTTCCTGTGTTCTACTGTATTGCATTTTGTGCCCTTATTAATCTTGTTACTACATATTCTGTATTCTAAGCGAGAAGGGGTAGCCGGTGCCACTATAATGGCACCAACCTCTCCTATTCCATCATTTCAATAAAAAAAAAAACGCGGACTACATGTATAAGCGACAAAAAAAAACGTATGTGCGCTCGTCTCATTTATTTGAAAAAAAAAACGCGGCTTTCACTCTAATATTGCAGCTGTGGCTGCGTCACCATGAGTTGCCGCAACAGCATTCTGCATTGCACGTTTTGCAAGCGAGGATGGGAAAATAAATGGGGCCGTCACCAGTGCTGTCATTCGCTTTAGCCACCATTCTGCGCACGCAATTATCATCGGCATCCCTAATAAGTTGAGGAGAGCTGGGTATACTTACAATGTTGTTAGTACAAACAATAAGAACGATCCCAGCATCGCCCGTTGTATAACTCCTTGTTTTGACTTCAGCTTTGATGATGCGGTGTTATTATATGCCAAATTTGATACCGGGGACTCAATTAGTCTTGAACTGGCACTAGTGCAAGTCCCTTTGCCCTATATCTGGACAGTTCCTCCGGTAGGATATTGTGTTCCACGTTGTCAAAATGTTTAAGTCAAGAAAAAAAACCAAGCGTGAACTTCTCCCTATGCTTGTAAGTATGCTATTTTCAATACGGCATAACGCATTTTCAGTTGGTCTGTTTTTTTTTTAACCGCATTGGCTACTACAAGACATTTTGTGTTTGTCAGAAAAAGAAATCGGCTTTCGGCTAACCACAGTTCCAAAGATTTTCGTTCATAATGGTTAGCACCAATATCGGTTGGCAACCTGATAAATCATATCTACGGTGACGTTTAAATATAGCTGTTAGTCCTGCTACCTTAATTTGGCGCAGTTGAAACAAGTCATATACGTTGTTTCGACTTTTTTATAAATAAAAAAACGGCAAGATAAATGCTGTACCCGGAATAGACGAAATTGGTGCGACACAATTAAAACAAGTATGCCACCTTATTTAGCGGACACATTAACAATCTCAGGCTAAAAACCGGTGTTTTCCTGCAGAAACTTAAGGCACCGCCATATAGACTCTGTTTATTATTGTTGGTGATTGAAAATTTACCCTAGCATACTGTGATTTCAGGTAAATAATTAATCACGTGGTACTTGTATCAACCGTTTTGTTCTTCGTTCATTAACATTATGAACATCACCTATGGATATGAACATCACCTATGGAAACCTTTAACAAGTGCGAAGACATGTACTTGAAATTGTGGCGATCAATTATTGTTTGCATTTTTACTCATGTAACGGCCTTTTATTGGGGCTAGTGGTCAAAACAGGAAACAATATAAACAACCCTCGTTCTTGCAGCGGTGAGTGTTCTGTGCTCGCTTATTCTTTTGCGTAGGTTTCAGATATTTTGAATCTATATTTTGCGAGACGTGCCCCATAGGTATTTTTTTCGCCACTCGGAACTATGAGTTCTAACTTATAAGCTATAGGTAAGGCAATGAGCGAGTTTGTTGGTGTGTATTACGAAACAAATATCGGTCCACTTCTTGTCTCTTACTCGCTCATTCTTTCTCTGCACAGCGGCACAAATCTTACCTTGCTTACTGGCAGCCGTGATTGTCACTGACTGCCGTACAAGTGTGGTTTATAAGGTCCCTTTCAGCTGCGGCCGCTTTTACGTAGGACAGACGGGCCGCTGCATTAATCAGAGATTATTGGAAACTAAGAGATTGCTAACCGGAGGATCACCTTCTAATCTATCTTTACATTGTCGAGAGTGCAAGTGCACGCAAAAGTTCGACGAACGTGCTGTGTTGTACCGGCATAGAAATGAAGAAACGCGCCTGATGATTGAAGCATGGCATATCGAGAATAGTGGTAGCGCATGCGTGAGCCAACCGTCGATTAGCCTGCATAAAGATGAAATCAAATGCCTTAACAGTTATCTTCCACGTAGACCCTCACGCGTGCCGGATTGATAGGTTCGCCTATTGCATGGGCATGCGCAGGTAAGTTTTCGTGCCTTCTTTCTTTTCCGCCGTTGTGCGTCTCCTCAACTGTTGGTCGGCGTTTGTGGTGTCCTGATTTCTTTCTTGTGTCCGTGTTTGCACGCCCTGTCTTTTTAGAATGCATGTCATGTGGCATGATTTACAGGACGTGACCTTAGGGCGCTCGCGCTCCGTTTAATTGAATGGATATATACCAAATTGGTGTGGCGAGACATTTTTGTACGACGAACATAAATGACAGGTGGTAACATGAAAATCATGAAATGCATCTCATGTGCGGCGTGACTTACATGCAACGCTCATGGTGCGCTCGCGCCATTTTGCTTGTTACACACCAAATTTAGTATTGTGCGACGTGACTGTATGACGAACATAAATGGCAGGTGGTGACATGAAAATAATAAAATGCGTGTCATGTGCGGCATGATTTACATACCTAATGTAACTGCGCAAAAAACGGACGGGAACACGAAGGGTGGGAAAAGGACAAACAAGCGCAGACTATCAACTGAAGTTTTATTGCCACGCTCATACATGATTTACATGCCACGCTCATAATGTGCTCGCGGCCGTTTCGCTAGCTTGACATATACCAAAACTGGTGTCGCCTAACAGCACTCTATGACAAACATGAGCGACAAGTGGCGACACGAAAATCATGACATGCATGCCATGTGCGGCTTGTTTTGCACGCTACGCTCATGATGTGGTGGCTGCCGTTTCGCTAGCTTGGCATATATTGGTATGGGGTGACATGACTCTATGACGAACATAAATGGCAGGTCGAAACGTGAAAATCATGAAATGCAAGTCATCTATGGAATGATTTAAATGCCACGCTCATGGTGCTCTCACGGCCGTTTCGCTAGTGTGATATATACCAAAATCGGTGTGCCGCAACATGACTGTATGACGAACATAAATGAAACATCGCAACATCAAAATTATGAAAAGCATGTCATGTACGACATGACTTACATGCCGTGCTCATGGTACGCTCGCGGCCATTTCGCTGGCGTGATATTAAAGAAAGTTTGTATGGCTTGACATGAGTCTATGCCAAATGTAATGCAGGTGGTAACATGAAATCATGTCATGCATGTCATGTACAGCATCATTTACATGCCACGCTCATGGTGCGCTCGCGCTTCTTTCGTTAACCTGATATGTATCAAAATAGGTATAGTGTGACTTCAGTGTACACAGAACGTAAATGGCGGGTTCCAACATGGACATCATGATATGCATGTCAGGTATGGCGTGATTTACGTGCCACGGTGTTGGTGCTCTTGAGGCTATTTCGTTAGTTTGATATATACCAAAATTGGTATGGCGAGACAAGAGTGTATGACAAAGATAAGTGACAGGTCGTAAAACTCAAATCATGGCACGTATGCCATGTACGGCATGGCTTAGATGACGCGGCCTTGGGGCGCTCGTGGCCATTTCATTCGCTGAATATATTTCAAAACTGGTATGGCGAGGCATGACTGCGTGACGAACATAAATTACAGGTGGTAACTTAAAAATCAGCATGATTTACGTGCCACGCTCATGCTGCGCTTGTGTCCTGCGTGCCTTTATTTGCCTCAAAAACACACAATGTGGTGTATGCACCTCCTCGCCGACTGCTTCGCATTACATCGATTCTCACAATGCATAGGATCTGCCGAATTTCTTTCTTTACTCAGTAACGCCGTCGATGCCGGCACTGCTTTGTCTGCAACACGGGGCTCCATCGCTTTAAGATTTACAAAGTCTGTTCTCACCGTGCCTGGGTTGATATAGACCGTGAATCACCTGTGGCGCATACCAGCATACAACGGGCAGTTTAATGCGGCTGTGTGCCACACATGACTAGTGGCAAGGGTTTTCATGACGTATGCGACAAGCAAGTCACGTTATAGATGTCATAGTCTGTGAATCGGGTTCGTCATGCACTAATATCTCCTCCGATGCGAAATTCGCTATATACTAAGCTAAGGAGACGAGCATGAGGGCGCCGAGATGTAGGCGGCTAGATAGATAGATAGATAGATAGATAGATAGATAGATAGATAGATAGATAGATAGATAGATAGATAGATAGATAGATAGATAGATAGATAGATAGATAGATAGATAGATAGATAGACAGATAGACAGATAGACAGATAGACAGATAGATAGATAGATAGATAGATAGATAGATAGATAGATAGATAGATAGATAGATAGATAGATAGATAGATAGATAGATAGATAGATAGATAGATAGATAGATAGATAGATAGATAGATAGATAGATAGATAGATATGCTCAAAGTGCCTTTGGATTGGTAAGAAATGCTCCGCATTTAAAATATTAGTGCCCAGGGGTCACAAAAATGCGGCAAAAAACAGATCATGCGCAGGAGCAGTAATGTATAGTCAAACTACATTGCTGCAGTGATTTGTTGTAAAATTTCCTTTGTTGTAAATATTTTTTATTCACATAGCCTAAAGGCGATTGACTAGTATTACATAGAAGAGGAGGGTCTCAGTAAAAATAGGGCGGGAGGGTGCGGGAGTTACAGTGAACAGATGCAACACAGCCGTTAACAGTGACATCAGCGAAGCAGACAATACATGAACACTCGCGTATACGGAAAATTTTACAAAATTGTAGGCATAAGGACTAAGATAGAAATATCAAGCGATATTAAGCGAACCATGTAGAATTCGTACAAACGTGTCGTTCTTTATAAAAGAGACGACAGCGTGTGGTACGTTATTTCAATGACGCATGCCACAAAACAGTGGGAGGTTATTCAAAAGATTACTACGCGCATACTGAGCAACAGCTTTGAAAGGGGGATCTAGGCGCGGGAAGATGCGATGAGCAGGCTGTGCGTAAGGAGTAGCAAATGACGAATGATTATGATAGAACTTGTGAAAGTGGGACAACAGTGCCAGCAGCTTCATCGCGAACCATTCGGCTCGCAATAAAGCAGGTTGAGTTCCTCACGAAAAAAAAAAAACTAGATTTATCGCCGAGGTATGCGGAGTCATTCGTTGCACAGGTCGTTCACTGTGGATGGGCCCATTGCGAACGAGTTTAATGTCAATTCATGACTGCAGGTATGCGTTACGCTTACTCTAACGGTTTAGACCCATAGAAGACATGCATAACGACTTTTGCTCTCGTCGCCGTCATACGGTTCTTCTTTTGTATTGTTGTCTTTTGTTTTATCGCAAAAGAGCATTCAAGACTCATCTACGGGTAGAATGACAGCTGTATTGCACTCAGAACTTCGACACGCTGTCTTGCTCACTGAACCGGTTAAGGTATCACTTTTCCACCTGCCGCAATCGGTGCACGATAGCTCTCTCGTCTTACAGTCATACATCATTCACGATTCAGCAGTATATTTTACGCCCTATTGCTGCACAATAAGGGCACCTGTACACTGGGCGTCCCATGAGCAAAGAGTGAGACCTGATATCTTCTCCACGTGGCCGGTGTCACTATTGATCTTTTTACTATATAGAATATTTTTTTTCTCCCTTATTTTTAGTGATCGCTGCGCATATGCATAATGCAAGAGCAAAATCGAACTTCTAGTTCGAACTTTCTCCGTGGTCATTTCCGTGTACTGCTGGCCATGCTGCTGCTGCTGGCTCCTGCTGCCTAACACAAGAAACATACGGGCAAGCGCTTCCAGTCTTGCGTTCCCTTCTGCTCTCCTAATTACCTACCGCCTTCGACATACAGCTTACACTTCGGCTTCTGTTACAGCCTAGCTAAGCAAGGCCTCTCAGACAAGTCCATTCAGGAATGATCGTCCGCATGCTGGACGTCGTACCCCGTTTAGCAGAAGGAAAAGGCCCAGGAAGGCACATCGGCTGGTGTGCATTGGAGAATTGTTTGAAAGGCGAATATAAAGACTGCAGGCTTTGCTCTACATATAATTCAATAGGATCCATTGCATCTGAAGAATTAACTGTTTCTTGAGTGCTGCAAGGACGCCATGTTGCCTCTTTTGTCAGCGATCGTAACAATACAAAGTTTTATGGCGCTAGCCCCTAGAGACATTAGTTCCTTGCGGAGCACCCCAGATTCACCACACAGTGGGGTTGTCCGTAAGCTCAGGAAAACGCCAACCGAAAATAAAGTAACCCAAAAAAGGCGGCGTTATGGGCCTTATATGGTAGATACGATATAGGAGCACAGGCTTACTACAAAAAAGGGCCAATTAACCATCCCAATTATTAATCAAGATTAACTGACAGGCAAAAGCTCTACATCGAAACTAAGGAAACGAACAGATTGGTTCGCCCTAAGTGAACGTAGGAGATCGACGTAGGGTGGGCCCGCAGTACCTAAGCATAGAGCTACGTAACACACGTCGAATATTAATGAGCACTAATTAAGGGCTTCATTAGAACGTAAAAACCACCATAGTAGTTTGCGACCTAAGAATAAATATAAGCTCCGCCAACGAGGCCACAATGCGCCTTTTTTGCATGCCTCCGCGCTGCAAAGCAACTATTATAGCTCAGAAAATACCGGCGAGTGTGGTGATACTTATGCGATGTGCATGGTGCATACGAGCGATGCAAGAAACACGCGGCGCGTCGCAACTTGCCGCTGCTGAAACGACTGTAGTACGTGATAAACACTCCGAGCGCCTGCCGCATCGGTATACTTCAAAAGTGACACAATCACAAGCGTCTGCTGCATCGAACGACGGCTGCCGAGGGTGACAAACCCTGTTATGCGGCCGCATCGCTTAGTGTTTTGTTGTTTTCTTTTTTTGTGTGTGTTTCATTGGCGCCCGCCGTCGCGACGCGTCGCAAGGAGGCTCGTGCGAGTGTTTACGACAAAAACCGACCACGAGACGTGCGAGTTCCACATGTTGCTGGCCGAACTTCTTGCATAGTTTCCACAGCGTTTCACCTGATGTATGAAGCGGAATATCGAACGCTATCGTAGCGTTCCAACGCGGCCTTGAATGAGCATATCGTCGCGCGGGATCTACATGGCCTCACCTGAAGAACAAGGAAACAACGAAGAAATCCTTAGTCAAAACTGTGCCGAAACGTAGGAGCGAAATATAATGCCCTGAAAGGGCCGGCAGCTTCGTTGTCCGGTGGTCATCACGGCTTCGAGCTGGCTGGAATTTTGTATAGCGTGAACGATATTCCGGTATACGCAAAGGGGTGTACGGATTACGAAATACCGGGTTACCGGACGATCGTATCGACAAATTGTGACGCTTCGTGCAACCACAAATATAGACATGTTTGTTGTTCACCGAGTGTTCTTGAGGGGAAAAAAAATAGTGAGAACAGCCCCCTCAACACTCTCGCCAACAAAGAAGACGAGCATTCTCTCCTCCTCCCCACCTGGTCCTTGAAAGAAGTTGAGGAGTGCACCTCGACACCTCCACTGTCACTCGCCCTGAAGAAGGAAGCGAGTTGATTCCGAAACGTCGGGAAATAAACCCCTTTTTTTTGGGGGGGGGGGGGGGGGGCTTTTGGAAACTTTGACTTCGAGAATGGCGCCAAAGCCGCGTGAGAACGCATTGTGTGCGCGCCGCAGTCAGAAACTATCTTTGTTGTCTTGATCGTATCTTATCAACAGCGTTGAAAAACATACAATGCCAGCTGAGCCTGTTTTCTTTTGTCTGACAACAGCCGTCCACCAAAAGAGTCGCTCTTTGGTTGTTTTGTTTGTGGGCAGTGGCGGAAATCCAGAAAAAGCACAAGGGGGGACACACTCCTGGCCATGGCGGCCATTTTGTTGTTATAAATATAGGTTTTATATTTAATTATATAAAATTTAATATCATGCCTGAAATAAAATTTAAAAAAAAGAAACGAGTATGGGTTCACCCCTCACGTAATTGCATTATTTGTGCTATTGAGTGATCTTGAAAACCGATCGAATGGTAGTTGCAATTTCAATACAGCTTTATACCGCTCTAGAGTATTAAACACAGGTACACACGTACTACGAAATAAACCGGCGGTAAAAAAGCTAAGAGCGCTGTACTTCACTGTCAAGCAATTGAAATGTGTTTGAAAAATAAACCTCAAGAGGGGGACACCTGCAAGGGGCGTCCCCCCCCCCAGACTGACCACAAGGGGAGTCAGGACCCCCTGAGCCCCCCCCCCTCCATGATTTACGCCAGTATTGTGGGGCTTAGTGTGCCAAAGCGAGTGAGACTATGGAAGACGCCTTAGTGGAGGGCTCTGAATAATTTCGTCCACCTGGTGTTATTTAACGTGCACTGACATTGCAAAGTACACGGGCCTCTAGCATTTTGCCTGCATCGAAATGTTACTGCTCCGGCGAGGATTGAAGCCTCTCTTTCATCCATCGACTTGGCCAGGGCTCCCAAAGAGTTGCGGTACAGTCGAAGCAAGAGATTGTATACGAAGCGAATTATTAAAACAGGCGCTATAATATGTTTTTAACCATCCAGTAAAAAACTGTTGCAGCGCCGTGTGTGTCTTTTTTCCTTCGTCTTGTGTTTAAAAAAGCGCTGTTTCATATTTTTTTACAAAAGAGCTGTTGCACTGTAGCAAGCAAGAGTGAAAAGAATTTCACAAGCTTTTGGTTAGATCCCCGACGAACAGTTTACGAAGAGAAACAAAGGATGTATCTTGGTCGACAAGAAACTGCTGGCGACGACAGCAAACATGATCGCCCGCAGACATTCTGAGGCGCAGTAGGTGGTCCGCTGTTTACAGTTTAACTGATCATTCTGGGTTCGTAGAACTAGCATATCTGGAGGATAGAGAAGATATATTGACGGGAGGAAGTCAGGCTTCCCAAACACAAGCGATAAGCCAGTGTAAAGAGAACGGCAGCCATGCACGCGAAAACATGGTGGGGTACTGGCGACAGTACTTTTACAGTGTCTTTGTCACCTCTCTCTCTCTCCCTCTATCGCTCTCTGGTTTGAATACTATCCTTCTGTGTTTCCGCACCCAAAGTGAGTAACTGGCCGTTGAGGACATGAGGCGAAAAGCGGGTTTAAGTGGTGATAGGGAAATCACGCTCGCTCAGGCGACACCACTGATCCCGAGTAACCACTTTCTCGGAAGGTGGCTGCTCGGGATTGAATTTCCGGCCTCGTCTGCCATCGCTATCGCCCTTGAAAACGTCCTGCCGGCACATTCATAGGCCTTTCGCGCTGCCATCTGGACGCTGCCGCGCGTGTCTCGTTAGGACGCGTCGCATGTCAATCACAGTGCAGATTTTAGCAAATATCGGTCGTGGAAAAGTATTTTCGTGTTGCCAACCCCAATAAAAGTAAAATAATTGCTCGAACACACCTGCGTAAGCGAGCAGGTCGCAATCGGCAATGCTGTTTCGACGAGTGCAATGCGGAGCTTGTAATTGATGTACCTTTTAGTCACGATGCGAGTCATTAGATGAGCGTCTCGATTTCTGACGTTATTTGATCGATCAAACAAGCATTCGCTTATGTAGTGCTCTACGCTCGGTGTTGTCAACGGATAAACCCATGGTTTTTTAGTGCTTGCAAAGTACACGCACTAAGAAACAAGCATGAAATCTAATCCGTTACCTAAATAAAGAGGACAACCTTTTACTTGGTCGACATGTCGCTCAACATGCGGGCAACGCGGGAGCCAGTGCATTTGCCTGCCTTTTGTAAATGGCAGTTGCTGTCAAAGGAAATGTACACAGATCCTAAATAAAAAAGTTACAAGTACTAGGAAGCTTTAAGATCGAGTAGTGGGATCTCTGTCCAAACAACTTGTAAATCTTTTAAAAGAGTGATAAACTACTTATAAAACTTTATCTTATCTGGGTTCCAAATTTAGCAGTCACTGTCGCCAGATCTATGCTAACGTTTATTCACCTAAACAGCATGTATAGTCTAGTGGGATGCTAGACTACACATGTACCTCTTTTTTTGCCTCCTGTCAAGGCCAGAACCCTTCATGCACCCTCCCCTTTTTGTTCGGGCGTAGCCAGAAATTTCATGTGCGCGCCACTTTAAGCGGTATTCACACGGGGGACAAATCCTCGGGGGATAAAGGCGGAGCTTAGTGACGTCATCTCGCCACAAATATCCCACACTCACGCGGACGAGGCGAACGGAGAGGAGACCAGTGTTACCAGACTACTCCGATGGCTTGTACCGCCGGTTTCACCAGCTGCTGACGACGAGCTGCAGACGACCAGCCACTGAACACCCATTGCCGCTCTCTGCAGGAGCAAGGGCAAAAACCTGGCCAAACAAGAGCCCGAAATTTCGTTATATCCCCCACCGACGGGGGATCGTTTGTCCTGTCGGGGAAAAGGTCCCCGTGTCCTCCGACGAGAAGCGGGGGTTGAGGGTGGGGGGGAGGGGTCGCGCCCACTCACTAATCCGTGACGTCGTGGTCACGTGATCCGCCATCCCCCCGTGTCCCCCGCGGATTTCTCCCTCGTGTGAATACCCCTTTAGGAGGCCCGGCTTGTAGTCCATCCGTAGATTTCATGTGGCGTGAGCACGCTCAAAATGGGTGGTCACTGCAGGTATAAAACAAGACTAGCGCAATTCTCAAATCCGGGTTAGGATAAACGAGCAAGGTCTAAAATAATGTAATTAACAGGAATAACCAAGAAGTAATCGCAATAATTAACTTAAAATCACTAAAAGCGCTTCGGAAACATGCTGCCACCCGCGCCGCGCAAGGGGGTCTTCTGAACCCATTTATGTTCGTTCGTGTGTGTGTTTACGTGTGCTGGTATGTATGCACACATACGAAATGTAACACTTTCGGTCGGAGCTCGGATTTCCCTAATCACCCCCTGCCTGCGCCACTGATTACTGTACTCCAACACTGACCCGTCATCAGTCGTGCCAACCTCTCTATCCTCAATAGCTTCATACTCCCTTTCCTTCTTTCTTCTTTTGTTTCTTTTTCTCTTTCCTTCTTTCTTCTCTCTTCTTTCTACTCAAGCTTGCTCTTCGAAACTTTTGAAATGAAGGAAAGTGAGCCAGGTGTGCATGAACACGCTGCTGAGGAAGACACTTGCTGACTTGACGAAGGCAGGTCCACTTGTCGAAACGTGGGACCCAGGTACACTATCTGTTCAACGATTTCTGATCAGTCCATGCCTCCGCATTCCCCTGGACTTCCATCGTGTTTGATTCTCTTACAAGGGCACTCACTGTAGGGCACCTCTAAAAAACGCAAATCCTAAACGAGCAAGAGTGACACTTCCCAGTCCGCCTTTTCACGATGACTTTGCGCATGCGTCCTTCGCTTTACACAAAATGTCGCGAGGCGTCTCTTCATCGCGGAGGCTTTCGTCCTGGCGATACCGGTTGTCCCGGCTCCTACCAAAGCCCTACTACAACGGCAGAAAGCCGCACGGGAAGATGTCAAAGGCGGATTGATGTGCCTCGCGAAGCCAGGGACATCGCGAGGTCCCTGCAACTGAGTGGGGCGAGAAATGGCACCTACCATAGAGTCGTTTGTAAACCTGTCTAATGGTAAATGTCTGAGTATTCTGTTAGTAAAGTAGGCACGGACAATATTTACTAAACTATTTCGTTTCTTAGTGGCTTGTTTATGAGATACTCAGCATCAGCATTGCCCTAGTAATTCCTTAGTAACGTCAAACTTTGTTGCATTGGTTATGCATATTAATAAGGAAGCGGTGAAGTTTCAGTTGAAAGTCAACGCTTATCCATGCCGTGCTCTTCGGTTTTTGTCGCCGTGTGAAGAAATCCCGCTGTTTCCTCATTACTAAACGTTCCCTCTCCAGTAATTCTATAACGTAGAAACTTTCAATGAATATGGGTCAGCTTGAAAACTTTCCTGAAAGATTGTCGGTAGTCTCGCAGATACGAAGTGCCAGTTTTTAATGAAGAACGTAGCATTCATGAAAAAAAGATCTAAATCACTGCTTGCACAGGTACGCGTCTAGCGAGCAACGATGACACGTAGTGTTTCACATTTTTCAAATATTAAAAAAGGCAGCTACCTCTTAGCGAGCACATGCGTTCGAGTCCGTATCCGCAACAGTGTAGTGTTTTTTAGCGCGTAAATTGTAAAAAGAAAAAAAAAATTGGTACATCTTTCACGAAAGACGGTAGTCAACCGCGAAATGAACTCACGAAGGCGAAGATTTCCACATTTGGCCCCTGAACCACTGTCAGCCCATTTAGAAAATGCAAACGAGCTCATGCTGGAAGGTTATTTGTGAAGTAAAAGAGTAGGCATGGACAATAGCATGCGCAAGGAGCTATTTCTTCGCAAGTTGGCTAGGGCGTCACTTTTAAAGGGAAAGTATCACTTTCAACCCAACGTTCTGTCACTTATTTTTAAAGGGGTACTGACACAATATTTCGCGGCCGAGATAGCCTGCGGGGTCGATTCCGGTGAACATGCGTATACCATCTGCAATATACCAACAGCGAATATAGGTTGGAAGTTATTTGAAATGAATTTTGACATTTGCGTGAGCGATCAACATCCTCGCGCTACTGACACCCTAAAAGGGGACCCTTGGGGACTCCCTACTTCCTTCACGTGACCACGATGCAATAAGTTATGATGACGTCATAGCCGCCATGTTTTTTGCCGAGTTCGCTCCAGCGCGTAATTTGTGGAAATTACGCGCTGTTGGATTCGCTCCAGCAGCCTACTTCTCGGCGGCTGCTCGCGAACCGCGCGGAAGTGCGTCACAGTTCTGTGTGCTGACGTGATGGATCGAGCGCTGCACCCGCATTGTGGTGATAGTTGCACCCAGAGGCTTGTCGTTTCTGATACCGAAACTGACACTGGTCGGTAATGAGGAGCGTGTAATTACTTATCTATCGCGCGCCGCAGCAAACGATGCGCCGTGTTATGATTAACGAGCCCCCAGCAACACATTGTAGCAAAAAAACGCGAGGCCAAAATTTTTGTGTCAGTACCCCTTTAACAACCTCCATACACACCCTCTTTCAGCATTTGCACTGTTTAACGATCGAGAAAGAAAAAAAACTAATGACACGCAGGCTAACCGCGCATTTTTCGGCACCACAGAGACAACTCTTCGTAATTAACAAACTGTCAGCTCAACGAGTTCGAGACGGACTGTCGAGGTCTTCGCTGTCACTCGAGCCGCCTAACACGGACGTTCATTGATCTGCTTGTCAGTCGTATACAATGAAGTAACAGCAAATTTCTTTTAATATAATAAAAGAGGTACGGACTACAGACCCACAGAAGGACTGTAGCATATTTGCTTCCACGTTCATCGGAGCTGCGGCAGTTCGTACGCCGCTCAACCCCAGTGTCACTCGACAAAGCATCATTCATGAGTCAGCGACTGCCTTTCGGTGAACCTTGGCCGCAGTCCAAGCCCGCGTACTCCGACTGCTCTCCCGGCCACGTGATATCAGCGGCTATCGGCGTTTACACGACAGCCCCCGCGAAGACCACCGCCCACAATCTCACTTTCTTGCCGTCAACGGTTCGCGCAGCGACGGAATGTGCCGAGACTGACTCCAGCATTCGAACGAACTGCGTCGGCAGCGTGCGGCAGTTCGTGTTGCGGAATTGATTCGAACTCACCAAACTGCCAGCGCTCACGTGTGTTTGTCACAAGCGTGTGTCCAAAGCTTCACAAGAGTGCACCTGCACACCCTGCCGTGGGCATTGTTTAGGAGTTTCCTATAGGTTCGTGACACCGTCATTGCCATCCATAAGAATTTGACAGTTAGTGTTTGTGTCAGACAGGGAGTTCAAAGACCACGGCGAGCAATGGTGCTTCCCATCCCAGCGATGCGCCGTTTTCCATTGACGCTACTGAAAACAGCACAGCGCCGAGGACTCTGCCTGTGTCGACCGCTTAGCAGGTGAGTGCCGTTGACAATTACGTTAGAGATGACATCATGGGAAGAAATAGACGTGCCAATGCACATACCATCTCTTCATAGGTGAAGGTAAGGTTAAGTGCAGCAAGACCTTCGTCGGATTTCAGCAATTTTAATAATACCGGGCCCATTATCACAATAAACGTCTCGCGATATGAAGGCATCTAAACCAATGAAGATGATGGAAATAACATTAGCGAAGCCGGCTGGTCGATGTCAAATAGCACTTCCCAAAGGAAAACATTGGTAATTTGCCAACGGGGGCTTCATTTAAAGTTAGCAGAATTTCAAAAATGCCATACAACATAAATCTTGACACTCTCTCGCATTATACAAATCGCTTTGTTCTGCTTACACTGCAACTGAAAATAGAAAAACTGAAATACTTGGGGAAAACTATGTGGCGCTTCTTAGAGCATAATTTTAATACTCCGCTGAATAAGTTAATTACCTTAGCTTAATTATGCGAAATTTTTAAGAAGCACTTGAGGGCCAACAGTGCTTTGTTACGTTGTCGAGGGGATTCAGAAACTACCGATTCAATCTGCAGTGACAATGTACAGTACATGCTGTGTGGCGATCTTTCTCGGTGTAAAAAGAAATCCCGCGAAATATGAAATAAAACCACGAAATCTCGCTCATACACCATCGTGCGGCAAAGCTCTCAGTAGTGCTTACATAGAAAGAACCGTGCGCACGGAACGTGGCGAAGTGAATCGGCGCGGCCTCACGCACTCGCTTCATAGTGGGCAGTTTTAGAGCATGGTAGGCAAAGCTCTGCGTTAGCGTTTGTTGTCAATGCGCATGCGTCATACGCTATCTTCTTGCGGACGGCCCCCGTTACGTGACGGAAATGCCGGGCGTTCGCAACAAACGCTGTCTTTGCATACGCTGTTCTAAAACTGCCTATTGTTCGAGCACCCTCCAGGGCGGCACGTGGATGATACAAGAGTCGCCATATCCTTCGTAACCGAATACCGCGCTCAATGTTCTTTCGTTGGAAGCGTGGTTGAAATCGCTGCAACACGATATTGCGCTAATGAAGTTGCGTGGTTTTGTTTCATGTATCGTGGGATTTCTGTAAACGCGGAAAAATATTGCTACCCATTAGGTGCGTTGCCACGAAAAAGTGGATAGACCTGTTTTTTTTTTAATCCCCTCTGCAACGTAACGAACCATTCTTGGCCCTCAAATGAACATTAATTTTTCTAGTAATTTATCTTAGTAATTAACTAAATAAGCTCGGTATAAACATATCTTCAGCCGCGTCACATGACGGTGGATAATACGACGTTGGATTCGCCCAGCTGAGTTCAACCAACTTTTTTTTCTTTTTAAAGCCTTGGTTCAAGTTTCTTGAAGCAGACTTGCACAACAAAAGATGTAAATAAACAGCCAAAATGTAAATTCCCGCGTGTGTCTAGAAAATTGACTATTTCTTCTACTTATCAATTTAAGAAAACTTGGAGGACGTTTAAGCTTCGGCTTCAAGAGTGGAAAGCGATAGCTTTATCGGGCGCCTTATTCGCTTGCCATTCTTTGCTTCTCGGCTTGTTCTTATTGCAATTACTTTCGAGAAGTGCCCACTGCGCCATAATTCATCATTATGCGAAGCAGCGAAGTAGTCACTACGCGTCTGCAAGGGAATTAATACGCGCGTCTACGCTGCCACGCAGATGCACACTTTGTTGATGCTGTGGCTCGTGATGATGATCCCGACGAATTAAGAATAAGCCCTTCGTAAGGGGTGGGCAGCTTTAAACCACTCACTGCTTAAAGGGGTACTGACACAATATTTCGCGGCCGAGATAGCCTGCGGGATCGATTCTGATGAACATGCGTATATCATCTGCAAAATACCAACAGCGAATATAGCTTGGAAGTTATTTTAAATTAATTTTGAAGTTTGCGTGAGCGACCGACATCCTCGCGCTACTGACACCCTCAAAGGGAACCCTTAGGGACCCCCTACTTCCCTCACGTGACCACGCTGCAAGAAGTTATGATGACGTCATAGTCAGCCATGTTTTTTTTGCCGCGTTCGCTCCAGCAGCCTACTTCTCGGCGGCTGCTCGCGAACTGCGCGGAAGTGCGTCACAGTTCTGTGTGCTGACGTGGTCGAGCACTGCGCCCGCTAGGTGGTGATAGTTGCACCCGGAGGCTTGTCGTTCTTGAAACCGAAACTGACACTGGTCGGTAATGAGGGGACTAATTAATTATCTGTCGCGCGCTGCAGCAAACGATGTGTCGTGTTATGACTAACAGGCCCCCAGAAACACATTGCAGCAAAAAAAAAAACGCGAGGCCAAAATTTTTGTGTCAGTACCCCTTTAAGCAATTCACATGGTATGACGCCTGGTGATATTCTGAGCTTCTGCCATGCAACATACGTGCGTTGACGCAACTCCTGGATTTGCAGGCAAAGAGGAAAATTTCGGTGTATTGACAAAACTGTAAAAATAGTGGTATAGAAATATAGAACTTATGTTAATTTTCAGCAAGCGTGTCACAAAGTTGCAATTTACAAACATAAAAAAACGGCAGGAAGGTGAAGATGGAAACTTGCGATGAAAAAAATTGGTAAACAGTGGGTGTACTTATCTTCTTCACAGCTGGAACTGATTTCCTTCAAGGCTGGAACTGAAATTAGTTTCAGCCTTGAAGAAGACAAGTCCACTTGTCGAAACGTCGGCTCGAGTACCCATCCACTGTTTACCAATTTACAAAGATAAGTAACAAGGGGAAACCCTCGCTGAGCTCAAAAGTGTTATGTCGGCATTCAGATAAGAAGTCACAAGGGAATGGGAAAGGTCCTACGGACATGCCGAGGGCCACATAATACTGCCCCGCGGGCCGCAGGTTGCCGGCCCCTGCTCTTAAGTATATTCGCAGTGTTCTTTACTGCTCCTATAGCTCTGAGTCTACGTTAAAATTGTGCATCTTAGCAAGCGCAACGGAACAAACACAGAAGAACATGTAAACAGGACGGGCGCTAGCGCCCGTTAACATGTCTTTTTCTTCTGTGTTCGTTTGTTGCGCTTGCTAAGATGCACAAGTTTCACGCCCACCATCTAGGCCAAATTTCTGCGTTGAAAAGCACCTGCTTTTTTAATTAGCTGAATTGGCACAAGCTCAGTGTTATTCTTGCGTGTTCAAATTAATAGCGCATTAGATTTAAAATTATAATTTTGAGTGGTTTTCCTTGACGTAACCACTTTTACTAAAGTCGGACACAACTGAACAAGGCCGGACAGCCCCGCCCAGATCAAGGAAGGGCATTAGCCGGCTGCCTCTGCGACTGGAGAAATAGTCCCGCGCAAAAAATGTTCTCGTGCTTTAAAATGCGTATACTTTCTGGTTTTCACAATACATTTTGAAGATTGATTTAGTCGAGCTTTCATAATGACAACATCACGGTACATACCTGATCGCGTGAGAAAAATTACGCCACGTCTTCTATACAGCACGGTGTGTCGACCGCTACGGTGCGACATTGACGGTCCCAGACTGTCGGGTTAGGGAGCCAACCACCCGGGATTCTTTTGAGGTGAACCTAAATATAAGTACACGGCTGTTCTCGTGCTTAGCCTCCATCGAAATTCAGCCTTCGTAGCCGGGGATCCAGTCGGCTTTCACGAGCTTCGCAGCGCGGCACTTTACCTGTTTATCTGCCACGGCGATTCAAAGAACAGTGCCACGTGGCTTCTGTGCTGGCTTACAGGCACACGCAACATCTACTACTCGTTTCTTATACTTAAAACCACTCACCTTCTAAGCTGCCGCGGCGGGTGAGCTGGAAATAAATCAGTTGCGATTTCTTAAGAACTAACTGTAGCCATGCATTTATCGAAACCACTACAAACCTGAGGAGGGAAGAAGAGGCAGGAAACGTACAAAACTCTTGCCTCAGGCTTGAAGCTGTCCACGGTCGAAGAAATGTTGAGGGACAAAATTAAGCACGTGACGGCATAAGACTGGAGGAAAAGCTTTCTGGACGTAGCGTACCTGCACAGGCAAAGTATATATTTGATTGTCTTGGAGCGAACAAATCCTGCCCGTCGCCATCCAACTGGATGAAGATGAACTGCAGAAAGCTAGTGAAGTGCGAGCTGCCCGGCATTGAGCCCCTCGACGAAGCATAACGGCTTTTTGCTAACTCTTTGACTGCCGAAGACCAGTTGGGCTCGTCCACCCTGAAACAAGCATTTGGGGGCGCCGCAGTTAAGCTGTGTTCTCTTTGGCTTCTGCGTTCTCTTTGGCTTCAACAGATGACGCAGCAAAAAAGCCGGCAGATCCCACGCATTGTGGGAATCGATGTAATGCGAAGCAGCAAGCAAAGAGCTGCATACATCGTCTTGTATGTCATTGAGGAAAATGCGTGTCATGGTTTTCATGTTAACTCCTGTTATTTATGTTCGTCACACAGTAACGTGGCGCAATACCAACTTCGGGGTCGATCAAATTAGAGGAACGGCCGCCAGCGCACCATGATTGTGGCACGTAAGTCATGCTGTACATGACATGTGTGTCATGACTTTCATGTTAACTCGTGTTATTTATGTTCGTCACGCAGTCACGTCGCCAGATACCAATTTTTGTTTATATAAAGCTAGCGAAACGGCCGCCAGCGCACCATGAGCGTGGCACGTAAATCATGCTGTACATGACATGCGTGTCATGATTTTCATGTTAACTCCTGTTATTTATATTCGTCACACAGTCACGTCGCAAGATACTAATTTTGGTGTATATAAAGCTAGCGAAACGGCCGCCAGCGCACCATGAGCGTGGCACGTAAGTCATGTTGTACATGACATGCGTGTCAGGATTTTCATAATAACTCCTGTTATTTATGTTCGTCACGCAGTCACGTCGCCAGATACCAATTTTTGTTTATATAAAGCTAGCGAAACGGCCGCCAGCGCACCATGAGCGTGGCACGTAAATCATGCTGTACATGACATGCGTGTCATGATTTTCATGTTAACTCCTGTTATTTATATTCGTCACACAGTCACGTCGCAAGATACCAATTTTGGTGTATATAAAGCTAGCGAAACGGCCGCCAGCGCACCATGAGCGTGGCACGTAAGTCATGCTGTACATGACATGCGTGTCACGATTTTCATAATAACTCCTGTTATTTATGTTCGTCACACAGTCACGTCGCCAGATCCCAATTTTTGTTTATTTTTGTTTATATAAAGCTAGCGATCCGGCCGCCAGCGCACCATGTGTGTGGCACATAAGTCATGCTGTACATGACATGCGTGTGATGATTTTCATGTTAACTCGTGTTCTTTATGTTCGTTACACAGTCACGTCACAAGATACGAATTGTGGTGTATATAAAGCTAGCGAAACGGCCGCCAGTGCCCCATGAGCGTGGCACGTAAGTCATGCTGTACATGACATGCGTGTCATGATTTTCATGTTAACTCGTGTTTTTATGTTTGTCACACAGTCACGTCGCGCAAGACCAATTTCGGGGTAGGTCAAGCTAGCGAAACGGCCGCCAGCGCCCCATGTGCGTGGCACATAAGTCATGCTGTACATGACATGCGTGTCATGATTTTCATGTTAACTCGTGTTCTTTATGTTCGTTACACAGTCACGTCACAAGATACGAATTGTGGTGTATATAAAGCTAGCGAAACGGCCGCCAGCGCCCCATGAGCGTGACACGTAAGTCATGCTGTACATGACATGCGTGTCATGATTTTCATGCTATGACTTGTCATTTATGTTTGTCATACAGTCATATTATGCCATACCAATTTTGGTGCACATTCGATTAACCAAGCGACCAGGAGAGCACAAAGTCGTAGGCGGATAGATAGATAGATAGATAGATAGATAGATAGATAGATAGATAGATAGATAGATAGATAGATAGATAGATAGATAGATAGATAGATAGATAGATAGATAGATAGATAGATAGATAGATAGATAGATAGATAGATAGATAGATACGCTCAAAGTCGCAGAAGTTCGCTAAGAAATGCTTCGCATTTAAAAAAAATTTTTTAACGCGCTCAAACAATCCATTTTTTTTTAGAAAGGACTTGATTCTGGTAACCAGAATTAGAAAATGGCGTCTTCCTGTGCGCGAGCGGCGCGCGCGCACTGGAAACAGCTTCGTTAAAGGGCCCCTCACCAAGTTTGAGAATTTTGAGCTGACGAGCGCAATGCACGCACTGGGCGTTCACGATCACGTCTGCCAAAATTTGCAACGCTACGCGCCGCGTAAATGGGTCAAATTTCAAGCTGAACGCTTCTTGCCCTTCCTCTCGCGGCCGCGCGCCCAGAGAATGAGGGCATGACGTACATGAGAAAATGGCCCTACGTAGATGGTAGTACTGTGACGTCGCTCCTCTACGTAGACGACTGTGCTCTGACGTCGCCAACAGTAACACGTGACACTGCGATAATTATTTGACACGACGTGTAGTTTGTGAAATTTGTTGCTTGAATAGATGAATAAAACTTCAGAGCAATAATAAAACACACAAACAGAATGTGTGCATTTTCTTCTTTAATTTTTACTGCGAATTGCAGCGAAATTCGAGACTAATCTTCCTCTGTTTCACACGCGTTCGTGTTCTCGCGCTTTGCGCATCGTGCAGACGCCACCCTTTACAACGAGACTAATTTTATAGTGCATTCCAGCGCTCTTAGACTCATTTATCCTCCCGCGTTTAATTGGATGTTTTTTTTCTCTTTCCTACCTTCTATTTCTCGTCTTTCTATTCCCCTTCCCCGACCCCCCAGTGTAGGGTAGCCAACCGGAAGTGTTTCTGGTTAACCTCCCTGCCTTCTCCTTTTTCTGTTTCCTTCCTTATGCGGCACACCGCTAGTCTCGCGTCCGTACAAATGTTGCAGCTTTCTTGCTCAGTAATAGAGTGAAAGCCAAGTGATCGGCGAGGGCGCAATCGGCATAACTTGCACAGATGAAGCGCAAAGAACGCCGCCACAACACCGCTCGCGTCTCGGGGGCTCGGGCTGGTTCGGGCACGTCATGCGCTCGTGACATTTTGTGCGCATGACGTGTTCATGCGTATGCGTTATGTGATCCTCCTGCTCGCGTGCCGAAGAGGGCAGGGAAGGGATTTGGCTTGCGAAGGCTACACGGCGCGCGGGGCGAGCGGCAAGGGTTTGCAGCTCGCCTCTTCGCATCATGGTTTCGTGCCGCTACAAATTATTGTTTTTCTCAGCTTCTAACGGACCGATTAGAAAAATTCTTGTAGCGTAAGGCTCTTTATTGGTCTCGCAACAACTTCCCATGTCGCAACAACTTCCCACAACAACTTCCCATAACTAAAATTCGTTATTTCACCTGGTGAGGGGCCCTTTAAGAAAAAAAGAATGCGCTTGTTTGGCGAAATTATGCGAAAGAAAGGATGATTTCAGTTATCCTGCGAGCATTGCGGCGAATACACATAGCAGCATAGTTTCTCCAAAACATCGGATTCGGACGACGACTGCGCCTCGACGTAGCGGCAGTGGACGCTGTTAGGCGTAAGCACATACTCACCGGTGCGTCCAACGTTTGTTTTCACGGACTCGCTTGTCCCTGCGATTTATTTTTTAAATCTCAAACAAACATTTTTCTGCACCGAAGACTGGTTAGGTTAGTGCACTTTCCGTGGTGCTTTCCAGTGAAGCTAAGCCTCTGCATATTTTCAAAATAAAAATATTTCGCGTTGATCTTGCGGATCAAGTGCCTTTGAATATATTTTTTTAGTTTGAGGACACGTTGAATAAAAATAGGCAAATTAAAAAACTCGGTATTTTTGCATCGTTTTCGGCCAGAAAGCTCGGTACGAAAAGGGTTAATGAAACACATGTTCTCATTAGGGCTGCCAAGATCGTTTTGGTTGGGATGATCACCGAGCATCCATACCGTGACCTCTCATATAAATAGGTCGTTAATTTGGTAGCAAACTTATTAACGCAATCTCAGTTCCTCAAAAGCAATGTCCTCGCAAATCATAATCAGTTTAGATGATGGCATAGGAACACGCTCACATGCGGTAAAATCTCAACGACAATACAATTATTAGCACAAAATAATTTTGTAGGACCCAAGACGTTCATTCAAGCAGGTAGCGTCGATCTTGGAGGGCCATACAATGAAATATCATTGTTCAACGCAAAAATCACAAACTCCATTTGCGGTCTACATGCAAGAGCACATTCATCTGGCTGCATAGTTTATTTTGGTTATCTGGCTCAGACAAGTTGTACGCAAACGAGAACATACATAAAACATCACTAGTTTAGTAAGGACAAAAATGCTCATTCAGACCGCCAATCTCGAGCTTTAAGAGAACTATAGTGAAATAACAGCAGCTGACCTCAAGTTGACCACCAATGGTGGCTGCCTGCATGCTAGAATGGCAATTAAAGCACTCATGTTGGAGCCATGCTAAAGTATTACACCCCCTAAAGGCCAATAAACGCTGCAAGGCGATAAGAAAAGTGCAGAGGTGTCGTTAGCTGGGCTAGTGACGCAGTGCGTCGTCAGCTCACATTGTTTCGCACCACATCCAGTGCTGATTTTACTGGGCACTTGAAACAAAGAATAGCAATGGCAGCCCACTGAGATGCCTCCGTTGCCTGTTTCAATGAAGTTGTGCCACCACTATCAATCTTTACAACCCGTTAATATCATTGCGAACGCTGCTTCAAGATATCGTAAGCATTAGCGCTGCTGAAGGCTTGCAGACACGTTCGAGCCATAGCGAAGCGTTACACGCCCCTAAATGCACCCAAGCGATAACAAAACACATTGTCCGCTGAGCTTGCTCCACATCAGTCGATGTTAATTTCATTAAGGCACTTGAAACGCATGTAAAATGGCAATGCAAGCACGCTGGCAGGCTCCGGTTGGCGGTTTCAGTGTATTCATGCTGCGTATGCTATGTTTGGGGGCTTCTTGTAAGAATACTGTCAATGTGAAGAACCAGAATTTTCGTTCGGGTAGCCACCGTCTGGCTGGAGAGGATCCATTGTGATAGCAATAGTCAAGGAATGCATGAAAGGCACCGTTGTAACCATCTGCACCTCAATAAGCAGTCATCTCGTGGCCATGGGCAGCCGTCGCTTAATTTGTTTATCTGAGCCAGAAAAGTAGCACGAATACGAATGAAATTACTAACCCTGAATAAATTTGGACGACGTCGATCCGTCCCGTAACGACTGTCTCAAAGCTAAACCACGCCTCATCTGCAGCTCCTCACTGGTCGCCTCGCATAACATCAATTTCTCCAGCGCGTGGGATCTGCCGCACTTTTTTCCTATTTAAGATTACATTGGACATTTTCCCTTTGTTTTTGATTGTTATCGAGTGAGAAAATATGTCATGACTCTAAGCTATGCACTATCTTAACGCTGAAGCAGCAAATAGCCGTGCAAGTTGACACAGGGTAACGTCATACCGAGATCAGGTATAGCACAGTTTTTCAGCTTTAACTTTGTGTGCAAGGAAGCCTGGTGTACTGACGTAAATTTTGGGCATATTATGAAACGCTCATTGAAACGCTGCCTCACTTTACAGCTCATCGAACACGGAGACGAAAGTGCGCTCGAGCTACTGGAACCAGATATGCTCGAAGCCGCTATCTCCGCATACACTTGGCACTTACGTCGACACCGCTGCCGAAAGATTTGGCGACCGTGTTGGCTGGTCATTTCTGCAGGAAGGCAAGCACTGTACCTTCATCGACTTCAAACAGCAGGTGGGCACTTCAGTGGCTGTGTTGCCGGCTGTGGTAGAGTTGCAACAATTCCCACAATCGTATTGTCTCATCATTTCCCGTACTATAAGCAAGTGTCTTTAACAAAAATTTCACCACCCGAGTCTCCTGTACGAAGGCAAACAGCAACTGTGTACCCATTTTTCTTATTGTATCAGCCTGGGTCTCTCCGGGCATTTTGAAAGTATTCACGCGGCGGACCCTTCATTTGTTGTCCGCGAGAAGACACCATTCAGTCCTTTTTATACAGCGCGCACAACGAGACAAAGTTCTCCCCATCGCTTATCTGGTCGCAAGGGCAAAAAGCTAGAACATAGGTTGCGCAGCGTTTAATGAGCAGGTCGTGCAATTTCGGTAACCCGTAGACCAAGCCAGTTCTCACTCCAACATTACAGCGTTTCTACAAGAGCGCAATAAGATTACAGTATCGCAGCGTAAGATGTTTCTGCACGTTGTTCTCCAGCGCTTTGGAAGAAGCTGGTGGCTCAACAACAAGTAATTGTTTCTCTAAATGAAAGCACGCCAAGCCGTTCATAGAATGCACCACCGGAGTCGTGTATGAAATTCCACTAACTTGCGGCAAGGCGTATGTCGGCCAGACGAAAAAATGGGTTAATGAACGTGTGCGGGGACACGAGTTATCTTTGAAGGTAAAGATGGAGCACATTTGCCGGCCCACTGTAGTTCACACAGATGAGACCCGCGGTGGTTGGATAAGATTTTTATTCTGGGAAAAATTAAGGGCGCCACGGCTCGTACTTTGTTGGAGCCGTTTCACATCAAAACCCGGTGATCTTCATGTATTGGCGATACGTCACTGCTACTCTAGCGCACAGAAAGAAAGCTGTTTGATAGTACGCTGTGAATGGGGTGTTGCGCGTTCGATTTTTTGTGCGTGTGCACTGTGCATGTCCATGCGGATATATGTGGTTGTAACACAAAACGAATAAACAGTCGAAAGTTCGCGCTCCCGTTCCCCCCTTCCTTCGCTATTTGTTCGCGCTAAACGGCCATAATATTTATGATCTGCTGTGTACTGCTGTGAACGTATAGGGGTGCATCAATTACCTCTCATAACCTCCTATGTACTGGAGAGTGCGTCTGACCAGCTCTGTAAGGAGCCTGCGTGCACACGCTGCCATCGGTGGGCACAGGCTCCCTAACACGCGAGCTTTCACAAGATGAGTGGTCGAACAGTGTGCCGGCGGCGTAGGTGTATTGCAGTGCTATAGTTACTTGTAAGCGCCTATTGTGGCGGTAGCACCTATTACGTTCTTTGCGGAGCACCCCAGATCCACCACCGAGTGCGGTTGTCCCTAAATTCTAAGGAAAAAGCTCAAAGAAAAACAAAACAAAATAAAAAAGAGCTATTAACGGTTGTATTTGATGGATATGAGTGAGAAGCGTACGTTTCCTGCAAAGAAGAGCCAAATCACCGCCCGGATGCTTAAAGGGCCCCTCACCAGGTTTGACAATTTTGAGCTGACGAGCGCAATGCACGCACTGGGCGTTCACGATCACGTCTGCCAAAATTTGCAACGCTACGCGCCGCGGAAATGGGTCAAATTTCAAGGTGAACACTGCTTGCCCTTCCCCTCGCGGGCGCGCGCTTTAGAGAATGAGGGGATGACGTACATGAGAAAATGGCCCTACGTAGATGGTAGTACTGTGACGTCGCCCCTCTACGTAGACGACTGTGCTCTGACGTCGCCAACAGTAACACGTGACACTGCGATAATTATTTGACACGACGTGTAGTTTGTGAAATTTGTTGCTTGAATGAATGAATAAAACTTCAGAGCAATAATAAACCACACAAACAGAATGTGTGCGTTTTCTTTTTTAATTTTTACTGCGAAGTGCAGCGAGATTCGAGTCTAATCTCCCTCTGTTTCGCACGCGTTCGTGTTCTCGCGCTTTGCGCATCGTGCAGACGCCACCCTTTACAACGAAACTAATTTTCTAGTGCGTTCCAGCGCTCATTAGGCTCATTTATCCTCCCGCGTCTAACTAGATTTTCATGCGGCACACCGCTAGTCTCGCGTCCGTACAAATGTTGCAGCTTTCTTGCTCAGTAATAGAGTGAAAGCCAAGTGATCGGCGAGGGCGCATTCGGCATAACTTGCATAGATGAAGCGCAACGAACGCCGCCACACCACCGCTCGCGTCTCGGGGGCTCGGGATGGTTCGGGCACGTCATGCGCTCGTGACATTTTGTGCGCATGACGTGTTCATGCGTATGCGTTATGTGATCCTCCTGCTCGCGTGCCGAAGAGGGCAGGGAAGGGATTTGGCTTGCGAAGGCTACACGGGGCGAGCGGCAAGGGTTTGAAACTCGCCTCCTCGCATCATGGTTTCGCGCCGCTACAAATTATTGTTTTTAACACGAAAGTGTTTTATGCCGGGGTCCACCAAGACTTCAATGACGTATTTCCGTCACGGAAATGACGTCGAAAAAAGGTACACGAATAGATGGCAAAGAAAAAAAGGTTCCGTCACCGGGCATCGAACCCACGACTGCTCGACCCGCAACAACAGATGCCCGGCACGCTATCCACTGCGCCACGGTCACAGACTCAAGAGGCCTTACAAACGCGCCTTTTATATCTACCACTTTCCCGGTCGGTGGGTGGTGTTGCGCTCTGGGAGCGGTAAGGTAAAGTAAATCGTCATTACTATGGCCTCCGCGATTAGCACCTGCAACGCGTTACACGTCCGTTCCATTCGGCGCGTTTTCAATAGAAGTTCAATTTTGTCAATTCCTTAACACACCGCGAGGTGGCGATTGGCCAAAGCGTGGTAAAAGCGTCGGCCTCGCTCATAGCATCACGCTAATTCAAACCAAAACTACCTCTGCGACGCGCGCCTGCCACACCTGGCTGTAACACCGCGTTCCCCGCTCACGCGCTCGCCCCGAGAAAAGTCGCGGCAGGGCTACCGGAGCGGCACGACGCGCTTTGCGTTTCCCTCTAGTCCGGCCGTGCTGTTCAATCACATTTTGACAGGCCGCGGGATGGTGACCAAGTTCTGAGTCCAATATGCGACGCTCTTCTGGCATTCACACCTCCTTCTTTGATTACGCTTTCACCGCTGACTACTACAGCTACCACAAGGGCTTGTTTAATCATTTAACATGGACGTTAGTCGTCGGGATGGAGATGTACCACCAGTCATCAAAGTGGGTGCATATACGCTAAGCAGTGCCATTAGCTGCCAGACATCAATATACATTTTACAAGCTCCCCTTATATCCATGTACAGTAAACATTCAGTTACTTCTGTAAGGGAACTCTTTTACTTTCGTGTTATTCCGATTCCTATGATGGAGGGATCAACCATGTTTTTTCTCAGCTTCTAACGGACCGATTAGAAAAAATCTTGTAGCATAATGCTCTTTATTGGTCTCGCAACAACTTCCTATGTCTAACTAAAATTCGTTATGTCACCTGGTGAGGGGCCCTTTAAAGAAAATTAACTGAATGCTGATAGGTGTGCAACGAGTGTGCTAGTCTATAAATTAAAAAAAAAACTCCGGAAATAAATAACGTAAAATAGAAGACGTTAAGGGTTGCATATTTTAGCTAGGGTATAGAAACATAAGTTTACTACACAGAAGTGCCGATAAACAGCCCGGTTAATGTACAAAAATAAATTAAATGGCGATGGGTGCGCACCGAGTGGGATCGTGCATATATTCTTGCGGGCCACGAGCCTGAACGAAACTTTGTAAACTTGTGTGGCTGTATGTGTTATGCGTTTATCACTGTATATATCATAATCGTCACCCAGCACCTGGAGTAGCATGTCAGGCGAACAGCCAGGCAAACATCTCCATCTTTTCATTAAAATGTTTATCTCTCTCTCACTCTCTCTCCAAAAACCCCGAAAGAAAACAAAACATAAAAAAGAGGTGTTAAAGGATGAATATTACACATATCATTCAGTAGCCCAAGTTTAGGAGAGAGAAATGTCAATGAACTGCTCGGATAGCTCATGAAAAATAATTGAGTGATGATAGGTGCGCATCGATACTTCACAAACGAACATATTGGTTCGCCCTAAGTTACCATAATAAATCGACGTTTAATGGGTACGCAGTGCCTAAGCGTATGGCTATCTTGCGCCTCGCCAACCTCTTGCTCCGTCTCGCGCCGGCTCCGTGGTAATGGGCACTTCGCACTCTCCTCATATACTCCTCCTCATATGAACACTCTCCTCGTATACGCGCCAAACTCTAGGGGCTAGCGCCATTCGAGACATTTAGGTTAGCATTAAGCTCGCCTAAAATGTTTACATCCTCAGCTTTAATAAATAACGCAGTTTTATTAAAGTCAGCAAACATAATTTCCTGATGGTACTGAAGCGTTCTGTGAGTTGCACTCTAGAGAGTATGGAAATTCACAACATACGACCAATGTTCAGCGGGCCATGTCTACAAGTCTAAATTCAGATTTAGTGTGGGTTCTGGCGCTGAAATCAGAGAGCTGCGCTTATGTCGCGAGGAAAACGACAATGTGGGCAAAATCCGATGGATTCGTGCAATGAAAGAATGGTTGGCGACAAGCAGCAGGGAAAACAAAGCCGTATTGCGAGATGTTTTACTGTTTTTTAACCGCACGTACATGCCAAGCTATTCAACGCCGCTAGCGCATCATCATATCAGAGTCCTGCTTCACAACACAAAAAACAACATAAGCAATAACCACAAAACCAATGATGAAAGAAGCGACAATGAAGACACGTCATTCTACGGAGGCGTGTCACTTTAGTCCACGCGATGATGAATGAATATTGCACGGAGCTTGACATTCCATAGGTCGGCAAACAAATTGAGACTCACTCAAGAAATATATTTTGCTCTGAAGGCTCACTCGGACTCAGACTCACCAGAATTTTCCTTAACCGGACTTACTCGAACTCAGACTCACTAAACTTTTTCTCAACCGGACTCAGACTCACCAACATTTACTCAGCCGGACTCACTCAGACTCAGACTCACAGCTTGACCTGAGTCTGAGTGAGTCTGAGGGAGTCGACGCATGAGTCCGTTAGCGCAAAATTAGCTTTCTCGATCATGGTGCCAATTCTCGCTCTTTAACGCCAATATCTCACATAGTCGTAGCTCTACGATACGCCTTTTGATCTTGTACCTTCAAATACGTGTTATCAGTAGTTTCAATCCAGTAACGACACTTTTATGAAATACACGACTCAAATAACACATTTTATCAAGAACATCCCGTGAAAGAGTTTGGCGGGGGGTGGTCATGGCACCCACCACCCCCACCCATCAATTCATGCCTCTGATCAACAAGTATTGAGGTGGCGTGTGAACGCTCGTGCGTTGATAAGTGTGAATGAACTTGAGCATAAACATAAGCCGATATAAGTCCGATAGTAATGCTGAAGATGAGTAGAAAGAAAAATAGGTCGGCAATAGAAGGTGGAGCTAACTCAGACTAACTCAAGAAATATATCTTGTGCTTAGCGCTCACTCGGACTCAGGCTCACGAATATTTTCCTCAACCGGACTCACTCGAACTCAGACGCACTAAACTTTGCCTCAGCCGGACTCACTCGGACTCAAACTCACCCGAACTCGCTCAGTCTCAGACTCACGTCCCGCTTTGAGTCTGAGTGAGCCTGAGTGAGTCGACTCATGAGTGAGTTTGCCGACATATGGTCTTGAATACAGGTAAAATCCAACCAGCGAGGCGTGTTTCTTTCACAATGTTCGTCTCCCTCTGGTTGCCAAGAAAAGATAAGCTGGCGACGAAGTCCACCGTGTTGGAGTGAGAGAAATGGCAGTTACACAACCGGCCACTCATGCCAGCAACAACGGTGGCTTTATTTATATTTACACAGTGTCATTGCGCAAGCTCTTTGGGCGAAGCTTTGTGCTTTGTGAGCAAGAGGGCATGCGATAAAACGGCTGTAATAAAATAGATAAGAAACTCATACTTGCTTTTTTTTTCTTTCCTTCTGATAAAGAAGTGACTGCACAGCCTCCCAAAAGAGATCTATTCGTGCTAGCACGGCCATTTATGAAATCGTGAGCGACGGAAACGGATCTACTTATGTGCAAAAATTCAAACTATATTTTCGAGCTTCAAATTCGTTGATAAAAGGTGCTGGTTATCGTGAAGTAACAATACAATAATACATATCTGCCCCCAAGAAAAATTTTCAACCTTCTAATGCAAAAATGCAACTGTGTCATTTATTCATTTATTCATTCAGTCAGTCGTTTATTTGTGTAGGACGGTAGATAAAGCACAGGTAAATTAAAAATACCTATTCGGGGATATTGAAAGTCAAAACTGCTAGGTAGGAGGAACCACTAAACGAAAATGCATGAATATTAGCATAGTTGAGGCAAAGGCTAATGACAAACATATCATAGGGAGCGCTTGTCATCAGCAATAACCTGGCGAAACAAAGAAAAAAGTCGGTTTCGCCGCAAGGACCACGCAATGAACGCGATAGCGATATGTTGGAATGTCATATGAAGAAAGGTTATAGCAGGTCGCTTTTTTCGCAAACGTGGCCGCTGCAGCGACAGAAGTGACCTTCGGGTGCTCTAAGGCTTCAACGCAAACTGCAGTGAAAGCACATCACGTACAGAGCTCCCCTCCTCAAGAGATAAGCGCGAGAGCACGAGCGAACACGCCCTGTAGGTCAAAGTACAAGGCCGGTGGCGCGCATATCCCAACTTCGGCGAAAGACGAGCAGGGCGACCACGTTTAAAGCGCGCCCTCTGGCCCTTTGCGCCATATCGAGGGTGACAGTGGGCAAGGCTCTCCCACGCTGAAGCACCTGAAAGACCTGCGTACCACCAGCGGTATATGGTGTATATGAATAGCTCGCCGTTAGTATGCCGGAGAATACATACTGTGTGGCGGAGTTGATTAACGCGCCGCGGAGCGAGGGGTTGCAGGTTTGATTCCATGGTTCCATATATATATATATATATATATATATATATATATATATATATATATATATATATATATATATATATATATATATATATATATATATATATATATATATATATATATATATATTTATTTATATAATACCGTTTTTCACCAAACTTACGGCACGTATACTTTTTCAATTGCGCACTCTAAAGAAACGCTGTAAAAATGTTCAACATGGCAGCTATCTCAGCATAGATGAAATCGTCTGACGTTGCTGCACAAACGTTACTACTTTACTACTGAACATTTGGCGTTACAGTTGCTATTTTAAATGTTAATTAAGCAACTTTTCTTATTTGCCGAGCTCATCGAATCGGCAGTTGTCTTATCATGGGTGAATTATTGCGCCGTATCAGGAAAATGGCTACTACTATTCGCGTTCGCGATGAGAACTTTTCGCTAGAGTTACTATTTAAAAAAGTTAATGCAGCAATATTTGATAATTACAAATGTCGTGACGTGCTGCGTACGGCTTTAGAACAATTACTGGGCAACATCGCCACGGCCTATCACCATGGTTTGTTTTTAGTAGTACTTTGCGCCCGGGTAGCTGAAATACTTATATATATCTATTATTATCTATATATATATTCTATATATATATATATATATATATATAATATCTATTAATATCTAGTAGTAATTATCTATTCATTATATATGATTAACGTATTAGACGGAACGATCCACCCAAATGATCCTCATAATTGCCATCGCTGTAAAAGAACAATACTCAGTAACGGAAGATTGGTGACGAAATGTGGCACAAGCCATGCGGGCGAGTATCATGTAGCATATTTGAAGAGCAGAGGTATAAAAGGAACCGCAAATAATGCATTTCATCCTTCAATTGCACGTTGTTCTTACACATAAATATACAAGACTGTGCCTTATGTATTTTAAAAAGTGGTGCCATAAGCAGATAAGTTTACTATCCTTCTGCCACATGTATTTCTGGCTGCCAGCCTATAAAACTTCAAAAACAGCAGCCGCATACAGTTTCTCAGAGCAACGCCCAATGTTTGTTTTTGTCTCTCCAATAACAAGGTTGACCGAGTTGCACAGGGCCTGCTGTCTCTCGGCTTCAGCAAGGGGGATGCCCTGTTGATATGGGCTCCCAGCACCTTCGACTGGATTCTGATGGCCGCTGCGACGGCCAAAATCGGAGTAATTTCCGTAAGTAATATTGCTGCTTTTTTACGCGCGAGGCCTCTTTGTCGATGACAACGAGCTCTTCTAGACACTAACAGTACAGATAAAAGTACCACGGACATGTGTTCTTTTAGCAACTTAAGGAGGAATCTACCCCGCTTGTTGATGGACCAGTTCTCTCGCTTTTGGGGTCGCAGTACTTGAACTCGCGTAGGTCTCCCGTGTAGCGATCCCGCGACCTTAACCCTCAAGTACTTATCACGCTGCGATCGGTAAGACCTAGCTGTTTCTACTAGTAAATAAACTTCTGTCTTTTCTCAAGCTGTCAGAATGCGTATTTCTCACCTCTGTTAATGCAAACTCCCTGCAAGCTCAACCGTGCGACTGTGTGCGCCCATTCGAGTAGCAGTGAAGGTAATCAAGTTGAGCAGACTTTACATTTAGACTTGTTGGTACAACACCGTCGACGAAAATAGCGCTGGATAAACAGGGACACGAGAAGAGGACACACAGCACAGGCACTAACTTTTGACGAAATGTTTATTTTTGCATGTGCACAGCGACTTATACTGAACACCTTACAAAAAACAGAATCACGCATGCGCACAGATCATTCTCAAGCCGCTGTCGCCCTGGCATGTTTATCTTTATCTATTTTCGCACCTATCTTCGATAGGTGTAGGATTTTATCTCAATGTAAGTCATCTCTTAAACCGAGAAATCATCGCGGCAGCCGCCTGTCACGTGCGGGTCAGAATTGCGTTAGCTGCCAATCAATAGCTTTGAAGTGAAAAAGAGCTCACGTTTCTAAATAAAGATTAAAATTCTAGGGCGATGGCTACTTGAGAAGGATCTGTGCCGATGTGTGATTCTGTTTTTTTTTTAAGATGTTTCAGTATAAGTAGCTATGCACAGTGCAAAAATAAACTATTTTGTTGAAAGTTAGCGCCTGTGTTCTGTATCCTCTTCTCGTGTCGCTGTTCATATCCAACGCTATTTCCGTCGACGAAGATAATCAAGACAAAAATAATATCACCTGTATTTGTCAAAATTTCCCACACCACACAAAAAAGTTCCGTTCTTTTTTAGAATAGACGCTTTTTCCGACAGGAAACGCCAAAAAAGAAAAAAACTTCAAGGTGTCGCCGCCCTGAAATTTCTAAACATGTATTCTAAACACGTTTACCTAGCATTTTATTAAATCTAATAAATAAAAACGGACTGCGTTGCGTTCTAGAATTGAGAAGCTTTGAACATGAAAAGTGGGGAACTTTCACGGAGCCCAACGCAGCGAAAATGAGGAAATACACTCTTAAACACATGACGTCACGCGGACGTTCCGGAAAAGCAAATACACTCTTAAAGTCATAGCGTAGTTCAGCGCAAAAAACAGGCAACAGACGAGTGAGAGGACAAGGACACAGCGCATTCTTCCAACTAAAGTTTATTGGATTGGGACGCATGTATATATACACACAGGAAAAGCAAGAAAAGAAAAAAAACCAGGAAGTAAAAACCGAAAGTTGAAAGAAGAAAAGTGCCGATAGTCATACACGTGTGCCAACACCGCCCCCCTTCCCATGTCTCGCCAAAAACAAAAGCTCTTTGTCAGAAAGATGCAAGGAAGGCGTGCTTACGCCTTCCTTGCATGTGGCGAGACATGGGAAGGGGGGCGGGGTTGGCACACGTGTATGATTTATCGGCACTTTTCTTCTTTTCACCTTTCGGTTTTTACTTCCTGGTTTTTTTTTTCTTTTCTTGCTTTTCCTGTGTGTATATATACATGCGTCCCAATCCAATAAACTTTAGTTGGAAGAATGCGCTGTGTCCTTGTCCTCTCACTCGTCTGGTGCCTGTTTTTTGCGCTGAACTACGCTATGACTGACTCGTTCCAACTCGCCCTACAAGCAACGTTGCTATTACACTCTTAAACACATGACGTCACGCAGACGTTTCAGAAAGGAAATCTGAAAATAAAGTTAAACATTGACCCCAAATTCTCAGTAAACATGTTATCGCATATCAACCACAACAGTTTTCAAGAGACGCTTTGCTGGCTTAAATTATTTGCTCTTGCTGTTCGAGGTTTCTTTGATCTACAATAGCCTTGTGGGGCGCTATCACCTCCTGTAAAGTCGTTTTCGCCTCATAGAGAAAGCGCGTCTAGTGGTCGGCGTAATTAGCGTACTCATCGCCGTACGAGGGATGGTACTGATCAAGCGCTGGCACCGCCCTGGCGGCGAGAGGTTACGCGGGCGCATGGGGCATAGCAGTCACGGTCTTTTTTTTTTTTTTTTTGAGTTTCCGAACTTCACACATAAACTATTCGAAATTCTGCGGCGAATTTCGGATAAACAAACGTTATTTCCTAAGGAAATGCCATGTAAAAACGGCAGGCTATAACTTCAGAAATATCTTAGTACCTACACCACATAGGAAAACAAAACATGGTGAACAAAACTTGCAGTGCAAATTCCTAACCGCCTACACGACTAACCCTAAACTACAGACCTCCTCAATTCTGGAATTTCTAAGCAAACAATTAAGGAAACGATAAAAGAATTATTACTTTCAGAAGACTAAAACCAAAGTTAAAGTACCAGGGATAATATTCCGCATCAGTGTTTGTTTTTCACTGCAAGTGGTTTGCGAGCTTTATAAGATTGTTTCTGGTTGCCTTTCATTGATTCTTTTTTTTTCGTTAACTATATGCTGCATTTTTTGTATATGTTTGTGCTTTTACTTATGACGTGCTTAGCAACTGCTTAGCAAACTGTACAACTTGATGATCTTGTTTGTTTTCGCTTGTTGCTTTTTTTTTTCATGAATTGTACATCTCAGCTGTCTAAAATAAGTGCACTGATTGAGTTCCATGAGTGCTTTTATGTTTTGTAAATGTCGTCTTTCCGCTGCTGCTGCTGTATGCGTGACACGGCCCAGTCAGGCAATGTTTGCCTTTAGCCTTGTCCCTTACGAAAATTTCAGTATTGTCCCAAAGAAAGAAAGAAAGAAAGAAAGAAAGAAAGAAAGAAAGAAGAAAGAAAGAAGAAAGAAAGAAAGAAAGAAAGAAAGAAAGAAAGAAAGAAAGAAAGAAAGAAAGAAAGAAAGAAAGAAAGAAAGAAAGAAAGAAAGAAAGAAAGAAAGAAAGAAAGAAAGAAAGAATATCCTACTGCGTCCGTTTGTTCCCGGAGCGGGTCTCCAGACCCCGCAGCCGCTCTCGCTTCATTTCACTTGCATACTTGAAGGTGTAGGCAAGCGTAACTTGAACATTTGAATGTTATTTGAAACAATCAATGAATCTCTTGATTCGGTATTTTCAAATAAAGTTGTTTTACGCGCGATACCGCGAAGAGCACAAATACTGACCTTTCCAGTAAAGAAAGTCTGCAGAAGGAAATGTTTTTGCAGAACATTACGACAGGATGTTGAATTGTGGCGCTACTGTTTCTCTTGTCCTTTTTTCAGGCTAGCTGCCATTTTGCATTGACGGCAGCCGAATTTGAAAGGTGCCTCCTCACGGTAAGTTGTCGGCGCTTCAGGCCATGGTGCTCTTTTTTTAGATGCATAGCAGCTCTTTGACTAGCCTGTGTAACGCTGTCCGTCCGTCCGCACAAACGCGAGGCAACGCGCTTCCTCGGCGCAGGTGTTGGAGCGGTGCCAAGTAGGTCACGCGGCAGCTGGGCGTTGACGTCACGCACTCCTCGCACGCTTCTCTCGCAGGTGCGCGCGTACGTCACTCTCTCCCTCACTCGCCGGAGCGCCGCAGCTGCCGGCTCCAACGCCCGCTCGCCTCCCGTGTCTGCGTTTCAACCAAACGTTTACACCAGTAAACAATACACCGAGTTTCGCTTCAAACGAATCTTCCAGCGCTCACCGCAGCACCCGCGTTAGCGCCGTTCAACCCGTGACGCCACCCGTGCGCAACGCTGCTGCTTCGCATCCCATCAACGTTCCCTTCGAGGAGATGGTCCAACTTTTTTTTTTTGCAGTTTGTGAACGTGCTGTCACTTGGTTCTCATGCGGTGACAGTAAAAGCCAACGAAAGCTGATGTGCGTCATTATGATAGAAATCCAGCACTAAGTGAACGAAACCCCTAAACGCAGTCTGCTTCGAAACACCGACCTGTCTACAAATGTATACTATGATTCATTATTTAATAATGGTTCTCTTGCAAATACTTTACCTGTACGGCGAACAACTTCATCGCCAACTTGATACTACTTTATATTTTTGGCAGTTATTCATAAGTTACGCTTCTCGCGTTGCGCTAAGCCGGGTTCCACGTCTGAAGTCAGATGAGCTGCACTCAAATCAATCGCTTCTGTGCGTCTTGGCTAGGTTAAATTTTAGCGTGGATTTCTGTAAATACATATTAAGAGAGGGCAAGCCATGCAGACACAAACACATGAGACGAGAACTAGACAACACAAATACCGACTATCAAATGAAAGGTTGCACTTTACTGTTATGTTCCTGTTTTGTTAGACATGTACCGATGTAGTGAAATAAACCAAATTTTAATCAGAATCTGCCTTATATGAACACTCCAGGCGCATTTCTGCTGTCGGCTTCGGCATCGCCGAGAAGTTCCAAAGTCCACGATCGATGTTATCGCCCTCGGACCTTATACGGAGCCTCACGCGGAACCCTCTCGTTGTGCTCTCATCGCGAAGTTTGCGTTGAGGCCATAAAGAGCGCAAAGTCGGCTTCGCTCGCTGCAGGGGCAGCGTTTTATTACGCCAACGTTTCACTAACTTGGTATTACGCCAGGTCGGATGCTAAAGGAGACAGCTAGCTGTTAGACTTACTTCATAGCACATTCCGATCTGCTGCTGTCGCATTGCTTCGTCCTCGCGGTTAAATTGACTTTCTGGACGCATCCATGTAAAATCATGCGCTGAACACTCCAGGCGGTGATAGATGGTTTACCAAGTGCACTTGTTATTCTGAGAAGTCATATTATTGGAAGCATCAGTGCTACCAGAATGAAAGGTTCACTGAAGTGTAACGATAAATCAGCTTTCACAGATAAGTTATTCTCTCAGCACTCTTTTTTCATGAATTTCACCATCACACGTTAACTATTATAAGAAGAAATGAAGGTCACAGTCTCATGTTCTGAATTTTGCACCGATACTTCGGCAAGTTAACGTTAATCTGGCGTCTGACATCACGAATTTCAGTTTTACTGCGCATTTCGGCCCACATTTGTTCAAAAATGTTTTCTAAAAACTGCTGTTTTAAATCTGTGTCATTTCCAACGCAATGTAAATCATATTTAACCGGAAGCAATGTGTAGGCCCTGGCAGACGCTGTCAAAATCTGTGACGCCACGGCGAACTGGTGCAGGAAATTTAAGGCGTGCGTTTTCTCGCTTATTAGGCGTCTTCTCGTGATATGAGGAGTCCTCTCGGTGTTGTGAAATTGTAATTTTTGAATACAACACAAAAACTGTTTTTGTCTTTATTGTGTTTTCAGCCAATATAGGGGCCCGAAAAGGCCGGCGAGGTGGCAGGTGCGGTGTGCTACAGTACATTGGTTTATCTCTTATAATGTAGTAACGTATATTTTCTTAATCTGTTCTCCCTCCTTCATTGCGAATGCACACAGGGCGCATTAGTGGTAGATGTGTTCAGAAACTTGGCAATTCACTTTAGAAATCGAAATTGAAATTGTTTGTTTGTCAGCCGGTACGTACATACATTGACGAATCAGGCGACCAGAAAAAGATGTTGCCGCTCTTGAACGCGGTTAAATCGTCTTCGCGGAGCGATAGCTCGGTTTTGCTTGATTTGGGAAAGGTCGAGACCATTGGTTCCCAGATATTTAACTTTACTGCATCGCGGATAGGGAGCCACCGTGTTGCACTATACAAGGCAACGTACACAGCGCTCTCGGCGCGAATGGGCTGCGAGCTTGCATGCTGCCAGATCCTCTGGTCGTGGCGGCACGAAAGACTGATCTTGAGCCGCTGTTCGCTTTCGCGAACGTGCCGCGCTAGCGTCTCGCCGGCGTTGAACTTGGCCGAGCTTGGAAGCCAGATTTGTGGAACCAGGCGTTTTCTCGGTTTGTAGCTGGAGGACTAAAGCTATCGCTCGTAAAAAAAGCTTTCCTTGAACAGCTTGACAAGCTTGATGACGGGATCTCCCTCGGAAAATAGAGATACCTGTTTCGCCCTACATCTATTGCTTTCTGGAGCGTAACTCCAAGTTCGGCACCTTTCTTATACAATGAATGCTTTCTACGTATTTTTTGTTTCGTTGAGAATTTCATGTCTTCTGGCCAAAACTTAGATGCTTGACTCAGCAATTTGTTTCGTCGCACGTGCATTAGAGTACGTGTTCATTTAGCTTATTTTTTTTTGTTGCGTGAGCCCCTTCATATGTCAAGGAAAACGTGATTTTCACTGAGCATTATCTCCGTTATTTCTTTTTCATCCGTCTTTGAAACAGGTGGGCTTCAAGGGCGTCTTCATCGCAGAACCATTCAAGGTGTTCAACTACTACGACATGCTCTCCGCGCTAATACCCGAACTCAGGCACTGCAAGCCTGGACAGCTGAGCTGTTCAAAGTAAGCCAATCTTCATACGTGCACGAACTGCATTCGCTGGATCCGAGATTGAGGCTTCGACTTATATTATAACTTTGCTGAAGAGACGCCATCCTCCTTGTGTGTATAAGCTGTTGTTGGGTGTCACGTTTACCACGGCCTATGCGTTCAGCTTGACACCGATGCCAGTTGTGGTTGCGGCGACAAGGACCGAGTTCTGCGCCTTCTCTACCAATATTCGCAGTGCACTATGCAAAGACACTAACTTTGTATGCCATGCAGAGGCTACCCATACAAGAAGTCGTATGGCTAGCCTCTGTCGGGAGGGACCATTCTACTGCACCGACAGGATTAAGCATCGCATCAGGAACCAACCGTGTTGGCTTAGCAGGCTGATGTGTATCGCTTCTACGGGCTCGAGGTCTCCCGGGTTCGACTCCCGGCCATGGTGACCGTATTTCGATGGGGGCGAAGTTGAATAACACCCGTTTCCTTGGATTTAGGTGCACGTTAAAGAACCCCAGGTGGTCAAAATTATTCTGAGCCCCCCCCCCCCCCACTCCCCACTATGGCATGTCTCATAATCATATCGTGGTTCTGGCAGGTAAAAACTCGGAAAATTTTATTCTGTGATGCATCATTAGTCTGTACAAGCGCTTCTGCTCTTGTTGCGATGGACCGACCTGTGATAACGCATCTGATTTGGACGCCTTTCCTGCTGTGCTTTCTTTCTTTCTATCTCTCGCTATCTCTCGGTGCTCTTTACAACCCCTGTTTCACATCTTTGTGAAGGGTAGTGATTCGGAAACCCGCGCCTCGTTAAACTCATTCTATTTTCTATCCCTCTGTTACTCTGAGAAAAGAAGCTTCAAGTTCAAAACTTCATTCCAGTCCTAGATGTTAACCCGGGTTCCACACCATATGAGAGTGGTCTCTCTGCCATCTGAGCTAACAAGGGGGCTCGCAGATTGCAGCGCAAGGGCAAATCACTCGACCACTCGAAGCGTAGGCAGACTGAACATTGCAGATAAGTTCGTTGGAAGCTCGCAGTGAGGAGAAGGTTCGCGAAAGAGAAAAGTTGCCATCGACCCGTATTCCATTTCATGAACCGTTACCTAGTTTGTAGACTTCTGCAGAACTCTTTTTTTTTTTCTAACTGCAGTGCGAGTCAAACTTTTGAACACGAAAATACCCGGGAGAAAATACCCCAGAGATCACGGTCGTTTAATGTGCAGCCAAGCTCCGAATGCGAATATTTTTGCGCACTGCTAACGCCAGAACGTGTATGAGAATCGAGACAAATGACAGCGTGCTCAGCAACGTTAATCATAACTACGTAGCCTCTGCTGTGTGTAATGGGTGAAATCCCATCCTTTACTATCATCACCCCTTCAATTAAACAAAAGTGAAGCCGCGTGTCCTCCCTTTCACATCTGTCTATAATATCGTTTGTTTAGTACAATGCTTTAAGAGGGTACTTTTTCTTTGCTTTGTTAGCTCATACAGAATGTTATGTATTCTTGCAGCGCACAGCTAATCAATGACGAAGTAGATACGGAACTTCATGCGTAAGGCGTTTTCATTCGTTCAATACTACACTATTCACACTATATGTAATGACTTTCATACCTGGCACACCAAGTTTACGTAAATCAGTGTACTTTCCTTAAGCTATTTACATTGAAATGTTCATTTTTCCCAATGTGTTATTTATCATTCGTTTTCTGCCTATGCGCAAGTTATTCTTTAGGCTGGCGCCACGATTACGTGGCCACCATGGCCAGTCGACTACACTACTCGGAGAGCTCGAGTGTTCAATAATACCTCAAAACGATACTCATAGATTTTGCTCACTTGAGTGTTTTTTTTTTTGTTTTTGTTTTTTTTTCTGTTCCAGATATCCATTCTTAAAAGCAGTCATTGCAGGCGGTGACCAAAAAGCGCAGTAAGTGCATACGGACGAACGACATGCGGTTGTCTCGGCGTCATTTCTACAAGAGCTCTTTTATGCTCTTTCTGAGATAAACGTGGTTATGCATGCCCTGTATCTTTACTACGTCGGTGTCCTAGTTCAGTTTTCTTCACCGCAGATATGTGACGCACACGAAGACATTTCACTTTGTCCTCTTATCGTTATATTGATTTTCGTACCTCGCGTCGAATGTCTACGATAAAAAAAATCACAGCATATCCACGGAGTGAATCATGATGAGTGGGCGAAGCTGCGGAGGTTCATCGGTAAACCGTGAATCTTCCGTGAATTCTGCCCAGTACATCATCACCGACGTGAGATCGGGCGCGTTTATACTAAAGGTTCGATGAGAGTTATGACGACTTGCAGCCCACTTTAATTTTACATGTACGCTGTGAATTTTCATTGTTTAGAAAACCATTAATTGCTCTCGAAAACATCTGGCGTGTTTCGTTAAGCAGCTGGCGTCTTTTCGTTTTGCTTTAGAAACATCTGGCGTTCTTTCGTTTTGCTTTTAGAAAACATCTGGCGTCTTTCGTTGGTTTATTTCATCAATCAACGGCGTTTTGAACAAAATTTTTATTGTTTAATCACGCACAGGAGAAATCTCACCAGGCACTACCTTGGAGGTAAACAATGGCTGCTAATGGGAATGAGAGACAGAAGAAGTCGGCTTTTAGCTAACACTTACACTTCTACTTCTACTAACGTTTCCTACTGGAACATGCCAATGGCTGCTAATGGGGAATGAGAGACAGAAGAATTCGGCTTTTAGTTAACGCGCACGCTGCGAATTTTTTATTGTTCAACAACGCACAGGAAAAATCTCCCACCGGCACCACCTTGGAGGTCAAAGCGTAAGACTGGTTACGCACTACGACTACTACGACTACTACGACTACGACTACGAGGGACGAACGGGTGCCGCCTTAAGGAGCTTCGCCCCTAAAACACGTTGTTGGTTATAAACAGTGTCGTCAATTATGTCTCCTGCCCCGCCACGGTGGTCTAGTGGTTATGGCGTTCAAATGCCGAGCCAAAAGTCGCGGGATCGAATACCAGCCGCGGCGGCTGCGTTTTCGATGCAGGCGAAAATGTTTGAGGCCCGTGTACTTAGATTTAGGTGCACGTGAAAGAACCCCAGGTGGTCGAAATTTCCTGAGCCCTCCACTACGGCGTCCCTCATAATCCTGTCGTGGTTTCAGGACACTAAACCCCACCAATTATGAAATATGTCTCCTGATGCAGGCAGCCTGAGCAGCAATTCCGATTATTACGAGGTACTCTGTCGTAGCAAGTTTTCTAGGCAAAAGGAAAGCTAGAAGTAGTCTATGTCATCAAGCTACACCATAATGGCGTGGCGACGAATATGCAGAAAATGGCCACGCGAGTTGTTCCCTTTAAAGTTATAATTTTTTCTTATGTTACCGAGCCAGCTTGTTACATTGTGTTAGCGTCGGGGACTTTGTTTTAATTTTTTCATTACAGAGGTTGCATTTGTTTGCGTGAGCTCACGCAGAGCGAAGGGAAAGAACTTCGCGAAGCTCAGGAAAAAGTCAGCATGGACGACCCTTTCACCATACTGTTCACCTCGGTGAGTCTTGAAGTTATCAGCATCTTACAACCAGAGTTTCTTGGTAAACACGGAAAGGAAAATATACGTGGCAATCGTTTCACCACCATGAGAATTCATGCGAATTATATTAATTGTAATTTGACGCACTGTCCTGTTGAACAAGTGTGCTAGTTTCCTCCGTGCTTTTTTGGAGGGATTTAGCACTGTTCAGCCGTGCCGTACTGTGTGTTGAGATTGGGTTACGCACTAGCCCTTCGATTATCATGTAAACGGTCAGACCTCACAAATATACTTACGTAACCTAATTCCTGATTTCTAGGTAAGTATTCTTGTGACACGTGGCATGAGTGCTCTGTTGTTTTTTTGTCCGTGAGACTCATAACAATGCATAGATATCAATATTCTAAGAAGCCTTCTACATAGCACAAAATTATGGTAAAAATTAGAGAGAAACTGAGAGTGGTGAATGTCAAGTAGATATCTTACATGAAGATATTATGTGAACACATGTTCCCGCTTCTTTCAATATTAGAATGACGCTGTTCGTAGCCAAATATCAGGTATTTAGACAAATATATGGGGTCCTCTCGCTAACTTTCGCCAACCTTAAAGAAGCCGCTAAAACTGGCGCAATATACGAAATCTCGAAAGGCAGTTCGAAGACTCGAAATCATCAGTAGCCGCAGCAGCATCAGACGCTGCCTTCTAGCTCGCGAGAAGTCAATGTGCTTGTATATTATGTGCGCACGCCTTCCAGTTGCGTGGACGTTGACCAGGTGTCAAACCGGGTGAGCTGCGTAACGTGCGGGCACACTAAAGCAATGAAATTTGTTTCATCCTTCCGAACACATAAATGCTGCCCATTCATTACAAGCAGCAATGCCACTATTCGTTATCCTCCCCACCATTAGCAGCATCAATAGCGGCCTTTTGTCGCCCGAGGAGTCAAATGTGGTCTTAAGAAGCTGAAAATGTCACGTAGCAGACACATAGCATTTCGTTGGGTATCCCGCGATGTGAATTTCGTAACGAGCGCGTGTCTTAAATCGGTCCGCCCCTTTCACAGGACTTAGCCGCAATTCGCCGTCGTCGTCAGAAGCGGCAGCATTATCAACAACGTTGCCTTGTGTTTGGGATGCGTACCTTCATGTGTCACACCACGTGCATTGCGTAACGGATGGGCGCTTTAAAGCCGACCAACCTATAAAGAGGACTGTGCCATCAATCATCATCAGCGACATGGCCACCGCTTTCTCTATCCTCCGGTTAACGTGGGTGCTTCAAAGCTACCCACCAATTACATATAATGCCGCAATTCCACGACAACAGCAGCAGCAGTGCAAACATAAATCCGCCTTGCACAGTGGCATCCTCGTCACAGTTCAACAGGGCGCGCACTTTCAAGCCTCCATAGCAGTAAGCAGACAACCACGGTCCTTGTTTGCCCGACCTTGCCACGGTCCTATGTGGACTTCCTGTTTGTAAACAAAAACTGACCGTGGTGTCAAAGTGCGCAACCTTCAGAACGTATCTCCTTTCCGATCATAAAGCACACGTGACAGCATCTCGATAGATGTGAAAACATGAAACGGCTTTATTCTGTTCTTGCATTTGGCGCAATAAAAGAAATTACAATGGACCCCTGAAGGCCATATATATATATATATATATATATATATATATATATATATATACAGCATGACGTAGAAAGTCTAAATTTGCGCTTACCAAGAAATGATCCTACAGCTCCTATAACTCTAGTCCCCTAGCTAACTGTATACCATTGTTAACGTTTCTGGAGTTCTTGAAAGTAAAAGAGGCATCTGTAACTGCGATGCATGAAAAATCACAAACCGTTGAATGTCTGCAATATCTTGATGAAGCTTGTATAGTTGCATCATTGCATGTACTGTACTTAGAGTAGTTCATGACCAACCACCCAAGAAATGGAGCGTGTTCACGGACTCCAAGGCAGCTCTACAGTACCTGATATTCTCCTTAAGCCGGGGACCTCACGAGTAACTAGTGCTGGAAAATAGAGAGCTGCTCCATCACCCCTTCATGCAAAGACATGACATCACCTTTCAGTGTCTTCAATGTCACCGCGGCATAATGGGCAACGAACATGCCGACGCAGCTGCTCGAACAGCACACGAAGACTGCGTACAAGAATCCATCCCGTTATCAAGAACGGATGCTGAAATGAAAATTCGAGAGATTGCCAGTGAAGACAAAATCCTTGTGGAACACAGCAAGTTTACAGCACACACGACTGCATAGACTGGACCCGTGTCGTCGACTTCGGCCTCCGTCCGGACTCTCTCGACTTGAGGCAACGGTGCTTTGTCGACTGTGGCTTGGTGTTGCTTTCACTAAATCTTTTGCCTTCCGAATCGGCATGGCAGAGAGTGCTGCTTGCAGCCAGTGTGACAGCGATGAAACGATAGGCCACATTCTTTGTCGCTGCACTCGCTACAGCTCGCACAGACTGTCGCTAGCTGCTGTGCTGGCCCGCCTTGACGACAGACCCCTGTCGGAACACTCAGTGCTGGAATACCGACCCGAACTGTCTGCACAGCGAAAATCATTTAAGGCCTTACTGAACTTCTTTCGTGCCAGTGGCCTATTTAATAGGCTTTAGTACTCCCGCTCTACACCTTCCTTCTCTTCTCTCCGCTTTCCTTTCCATCTTTCTTTCCCTTTCCCCATCCCCTTAGTGTAGGGTAGTAAACCGGATGCTACAATTCTGGTTAACCTCCCTGCCTTTCTCTCGTTTTATTATCTCTCTCTCTTGATGAAGCTATCCCTTCAGTCGCCTTTTCACTCGGGAAACAAGGAAAAAAATCACAGAGTGAGAGGTCCTAGAGTATGGAGAATGTGGGATGGCATTAACAAAATGTCTGGGCAGATAATCGTTAACAGATAAAACCGTGTGTGTTCTTGCATTGTCATGCAGTAGATACGAGTCCTGAGATTGCCACAAATCATGGCGGCGACGTCGGATTTCTCATCGCAAACGTTTCAAGACTTCGATGTAAAGAGTTTGGCTCACTGTTTGAACTGGAGGAACATACTCATGGTGAATCGATCTTTTCCTATAAAAAAATGCGATAAACGTTGCTTTTCTTCTCGAAGCCTGTCATCCGACTTTTTTTCGAGGCTGGTGATTCATAACTAAGAAATTCACCAAATTCACACTTTGACGCTTCGTGTGAGGATCACACTGGCAGCACCGACTTTCATGCCCGCAATGATCTTTTACACAAATCCCTTTACAATATCCTAAGTGTTTGGGCTTGCACGCTCTGCATTTCGCGGATATTGGCCTTGCATGTGTTGCACAGGGCCGGAAAATTATATCGGGGAAAACCGAAATAGAGAGCTGAATAGCATTGAGCGCACGGATGGGCCCCAAGATTTTGCGGCAGCGAACTTAAAAACATTCTCAACACAAATTAGCTGTTTCTTTAGATAAGAGACATGGTGGCTCCAGGTGAGATCACGGTCCACGATCACACCTGGAAACTTATGGCTGCTCTTATAGGCAACAAATTGGCCTTCAATGCAGACTGAGTAAAAGGACACCGGCTTGCTTGTAAATGCCACTTATGCGCATTTTTCTGTAGAGATAGTCAAGTCTTACTGGCGAAGGTATGTAGACGCCAAGGTTGCTGCCTTCTGTATTCTTGCGAGCACTTGTAGCCTTGTCACACCGGACGTCCAGATGCAAATATCATCGGCGCAGAGAGATACATCAACCGTCTGTGGTAGCGTTTCGGTAAACCCCACCAAAACCAAATTGAAAAAGAGCCGGGCTCAACGCACCACCTTGCTGGGACACCACGATTGGTAAAATACGTATTGGTAGGCCCATCTTCTGTTAGGACGAACATTGACCTCTGTGTGAGGTCGCTTCTAATCCAGATTAGCGCCTATCTGTCTCAACGTATGTGTCGTGTTTCTTTCTTTTATGTACCGCGCTATTACACGCTACGCCTAGAGCAATGCATCTTACTCATAAACCGACCGGTTGTGTTTATTTCTGCAGGGAACCACCGGGACTCCAAAAGCTGCCGTGATTAGTCATCACAATTTCGTCAACAACGTCCTTGCGTTCCACTACAAATCAAACATGACTGAGGTAACTGCTTGATAGTATGCTGCATCAGCTATACACCAAACGGAATATAATTTGATTTAGTTTGATCTCAGGGACTTACCCGTGTGCGCTTTTACCGGCGACACTTCCATTACTGACCTCCTTGGTAGACTCCAGCATAAAACCCTTTCGTGCTGGGATATAAATTATGAAGAGAGATGGCTTGTGTGTCGTGTGTGGTCACGCTTCTTACAATCATGGTTAGTGTTAATCAATGAGCTAAAACGTATATTCCGCGCATTGATATTCACTGTGCACCGCTGCCGCCCTTCCAATGCATGAATATTCAAAACAGCATTTAGGTCTTCAGTGCCCGCACTTCACAACCTTGAAGAATTGAAGGCTGGTTCTCTCGCTCTCTCTCACATTCAGGACATGGTGGCGTGCGTTCCTCTCCCATTCTTCCATGCATACGGACTGAGCTTGGTTCTCGGTCGGACGTTGATACCTGGTGTCAAGGTAGTAATACCCACGCCCAGCTATGACCTAACTGCTATGCTCAAGGCCATTCAAGAACACAGGTACGCCAGTCGCCAGCAATCATCTTAAAGAAGACGATAACCAATTTTTAAATTACGTGCTTTCTTTAGTGCAACGGAAAGCTTACCGGTTGGAGTGTCTAATCACGGAATGGTAACGCGAGAAACGCCATGAAACGTTTGTAATCTGAAATTTTCTATGTGCGGCAACTATTAAGTCGTACACACAACACATGCTGCAAACAGTGGGACGTGAGTGCGCTCGTGTTTGTGCGCTGAGGTTTCTTGCGCATGCGTGCACACCTAGCGCATGCGCTGCAGCTCGACATGTTCAACTAGTTACCGCGAAGGCAGCGCCGCTTCTCAGCATCAACACTTTTTTACCTCGTAAGCAGCATAGAATAGAGCGGGGAAGGATAATATCACACAAACTCTAATTCTGAGCAATTATTATGGCGCGAATAGAAGCATCAGACCGCGTACAGCAAACTATGACACTGTAGGTATTTATGAATTGCTAGAGCTACGTATTAATTCTTCTCGCATCCCTCTGACGAAGGCTGGTCCATCAGCTGCAAACGTAATATTCCTAACATCAATACTGATGTAAAATACGTTATATATGCAGACGACACAAGCCTATTCTTCTCCTCTAATGATACACAACACTGAGCAGATACCGCAAGCCACGCGCTGTTATCCATCGCCACGTCTTTATTTATCAGTTAACTCACTAAAGATAAACAGAGAAAATTAATGCATTATTATTTCTCCCTAAAAATAACAAGTATGCCACCTACTTCCATTATACGTAGGTGGCACCGTTATAGAGGCACTTTGGTATAGGATACCTTCAATTTTTGGCAGTAACGTTCTCCAGTACGATGTCATGCGATTCACGTGTTAATAATCTTTGAACACTTTATAGAATAATCGGAATCACCTCACGTAACGGGCATATCTTTCCTGCCAATGCTATGATTACATTGTTTTATGCATTTTTTATTCTCACCTCAGCTATTGTCTCCTTTTCTGTCTAACATTCTAAAACTACAGGCCCTACACAAGAAAAAGCTTGGCGCAATTTTTAACGGGTTGTACGATTCGTCCACTAAGCCTGTCTTCGGAGAATGTGGTATTGTTCCTGTAAACAAATTATTCCACTACAAATTTGCATGCTTTAGGAAACGAAATAGGAAGAATGATTCCTTTATTTCAAAGATTGTGTCCCTCACAGTTTGCCACTCATCATACGACACCAAAGTAAAGAGCAGTTTCGCATTACCAAAGTGTAGAACTAACCATGGCCGGGTTTTCTACGTTATGCTGTGTCAAAGTTCCTGACTACCTGATTTTACGACGAGCGAAACAGCATGTCTATGTCTGCCATCCGCAAGAGCATTATTCAGCAATATTTGCTACTGTGATATCAAGTGTTTTCATGGTATCATATATTTTACAAATCTGTGTTACTGTTTCACAGCCACTCGCATTACTGTTGCCGATTAAGATACATGTTTTGTCTCTCAATCTTGTTTTTTTGCTGTTTTTTGTAAGTGCGTAAAGATTAGGACACATTTTCTGTCCGGTGGTTGTTTTCTACCTTGTGTGTACTGCTGACTGTTAGGATGGGTAGGCCCGCCAAGTGGCGTAAAACTTGCTGCTTTTTTCCCCCATCCCTAGTTTGTTTGTATGTACAGACTGAAATAAATACTTCATTGATTGATTGGAACGCTGTAGAAGAATTATTGATTCATATGATAAGGAAGTTCCCCATATGACTTGCACATGAGGTAAAAAAAATGTACGGAAGCAACATCTGATGTCACGCCTTACGTGGATTGGATTCCTTATAACATGAAAAGAATAACTTGCGACGGTCGCTGAATCAATACTATCTTTTCTGCCCCTTGAAATCTTTAGAGTTTGATTGCACATGTGACTCGGGCCAGAATAAGGTTTTCAGCGTGCACATTGCACCATGATGACTCTTTCACCAAATATGCCACACGTCTGGTGGGTAAAATTCAATTAACCTTCGAAAAGTTTTCCATAGGCCAAACAGTCCGATGTATCAATGTCAGGCTACGCGAGCAGTGCGAACTATTGCTCTCTGCTGACGGCGCAAGCCTGCGTTTTCACTGCTGTGAATGTGGCGGTGGCAACGCACGTCTGTCGCGTACATCACCAAAACGTTTCGCGTGACCGCGTGTGGAGCGTACGCGTGGCCCAGGGAATGTAGGTATTCGCCACACGGCATTCACAGTCTATATCATCCCAGGACAGCGAAAAAGCCGTTGAAAACTTTATATGTCACCGTGCGTATATGTCACCATGCAGATTAAACAAGATAAAGAGATACCGTTTGCTACAGTTCATAATTGTAATGCAGCACAAAAAAGGGTACATATGTATTCCTACGACTCAACAAGCTATAGTCTCAACGTTGCTCGTCCCAGCAAGAATACGTCCACACTTCGTATCGATATAACTGACGTCCCTCTAAAGTAAGCGCCGGTGTTACGTCAGGCAATGAGCTGCCCTTTAGACGTCAGCATAGTCAACGTGCCTGATAAGCCCAAGATATGCGTATCACTAAAGTCACACAAGGTGGTAGATACACCACGTAAGAGAAGGCTCAAAGTGCGACATAAGCAGCCGCCCGCTGACTGCTTCACACGAAATCGGCTTCCAGAATGCATGGGACCTGTCGGAATTTTTCATGGCATGAAATCATGTTCGCCATACAGTCACACCCAGGGTGTCGGAACGAAAGGTTTTTCGTTTCGGTTTTATTTCGTTCCACCGAAAAAAGTTCCGTTCCGTTTCTGTTCCGGAAGGAAAAAAAAGAAAGTTCCGCAACGGTTCATAACTGTTTTTATTTGTGTACGAAAAAATTGAAATTAAGGAAACGATAAAAAAATAGTGGATAAAAACATTAATTTTTCTCATAATTGAACTACGAATTCTCTGACCAGGCCGAATGCTTGGCGTCAAGGGAGTGAGCATGATCTCGCACGTTGTCGAGTGTCGTCTCTGACATGCGGGACCACTGTACTGACGAAACAGCCTTCAGCGCTGACAATGCCCGCTCCGCACTCGCACACTGAGGTCCACTCGCGTTAATATAAAGAGCTCCGGTTGCCACTCCTTTCATTTTTCGTAAAATCTCAACTCATTCTTACTTTTGGAATCCCTGCTTGAGATACGTGCTAATACTGTCCCCTGAGACGTGCATTAATGCTCACGTCGCATGACCTCGGATGTTCCGGATTGCCAACTTTTTCCTTCCATTTCACTTCATTTATGGATACCCTCAAGGCCAATGACATTACAGAGAGAATTGAGTAAAACAAACCTGAACCGAAAACCGATAAAAATATCTCGGTTTCACTCCGAAATGAAATAATGCATAACTTTTCGGTTACGTTTGCGTACCAGTCTGAAATATCGTGCTTATTTTCGGTTCTCGTTCCGTTCCGACACCCTGGTCACACCCTCCTACGCCACTTTTGGTATACTATACATAGTTAAGGAAGCGACCACGTGAGCACCCAGACGTACGCGGCTGGTAGAGAGAGAGGCAGATAGACAGAACCGATCCATGCACCTTTGGTTCGCAAAGAAATGCTTCTCATTTAGAAGGTTAAACGGGGCATACCTTCTGGTGTTTGAACGTTGCATCAGGTAAAGTTGAATACCTGCCAGTATTCTTCATTTACTTGCCGTAGAGTGTGTGACCACAAAACGCTAACCTGTCGCACATAACGGCGAACATTTTTTTCTGCAGGTGCACAGACATCAGTGGATCCCCCACAATGTACGTGGACATGATCAGAAGTCCGCTGTTCAAGAACTACGACCTTTCTTCGCTAAAAAGGGGTAAGCCATCTTTTTTTTTTGTCTTTTTTCACTCGATATGAAGATAAACTGCTGTTGTCAATTTTAGCACGTCATTACACCAAAACGGTTCACGATTCAATATTTTCACTTAACATACGTCATTGTCAAACTACAGCCAGAGAAACTTCAAAGTTTAAAGAAATTTATTTTCGCAAACCGGAACTGAGGGCTGTTTTCAGGACAGAGAAGTCCGTCCCGGGAGCAATGTACTCATGAAAGCTTTGGCATTGTTACACGGAGCTCACCTCTGACGCTGTGACAGCGTGGACTATCCTATTCGTAAGACAAGCTTACGGCTAAATTACTGCTGCTTTTTAGCCATTACCTTTCCGCAGCTTTCGCAGTCGCCCCTTTCACATTATTTTTTTAAAGCGAAAGCCTGATATGCCTCACCAAACTTAAAAGTTGACCGTCGGCGTCGTCAACACGAGTGATGCGAACATCACCACTTCACGACGCCATCATGAATTCACAGATCGCCCAAATTCATGACGTCATCATGACGTCGCACAACGTGGCGTCCCATGATTACGTCATCACATAACATCGTCGCTTGGTCAAAGGTGGACCAATCACGGAGGCAGTAACGAACCAGGTGAGGTGCAGAAAGCTTGCAATGCCTCCGATCCTGGAGGCAGTGCAAAACCCCGATAGGTGCTGAAAGGTTTCGGAGTTGACGATCGAGGATCGATACATAGACTGAGTAGAAAAAGTGATGGCTTTCGCTTTCGATTCATCGTAGGCGATTGCATAAAGGGCCCTGTGAGTTCTTTTATTGCGCAAGGGTAGGCTTACGCATGGTTTTTGACGATAATGCCGACCGAGGAGCCCTGATGTTACATTCAAAGAAGAGTTTAAATCCCACTTTTACCCCCATTGGCCAATGACAGGTCGTTGTGAGGAGGATGAGATCGCTTCATTTTCATTTTCACATCCATAGCGGAATTGACCAACGGGGAGAGGGGGGGGACGCTGCGTTGAAACTTGGCCCTCTCTAATGAAGAACCCTGCGCACGCATGTGTATGTGAACAGGTGCTTTAACGCGAGAGCGTTAAAGAGCTGTTCTTTTCGTGCGTCTAACGCACGAAAAGAACGCATACAGGACGAGCGCGAATGACCATGCGTCACAGCTCGACACGTGAAGCTCGCTGATCAAACATAAAGCAGGACGCACGAAACGAACGAACAGGTACACACAGGATGAGCGCGAAATTAATGTCGCAGTTGTTACTTATTTCTGTTTGAACAGCGCGCTTCTTTCGCAAACGCGTCCGCTGCAGCGAGCGAAGTGACCGTCGTACGCTCTGTGACTTCAGCGCGGACATCGCGTGGAAAGTACAAGACATACAACACCCCGCTCCACCTCCCCCCCCGCCCCTCTTTTTTCCTCGAGATAAGCGCACGAAGGCGACCACGCCCTGTAGGGCGAAGAGCATCCGCGTTCGTAGGAGCGGGACGATGACCTTTAAAGCGCGCCCCGCGCGCACTTCGCGCCATCTCGGTGGTGACCAAGAAAGCATGCTGAAGTAAATGGTGTATATAAATAGCTCATCGCTAGCAGGCTGAAAGACTTATTTCTCGTGGCCTAGCCGTCTAACGCCGCGCGCTGCGGAGCGAGAGGTCGCCCGTTTGATTCCTCGCTTCGGAAAACATTTTTGTGAATTATATTTGTGGCTTTTATATATATATATATATATATATATATACATTACGGGCCCTGACGGCGTCGACATACGCCGACGGTAAAAACCAGCCGAGAGTGTCCATATAATTGCCATCGCAATAAAAGAAGCTGACGCTTGTGTTATGAGTCCCTCGCTGGCTCTCTCTGACAAGGAGCTTCATTATCTGCGAAGAAATTGATGTGATAGGGGTTATGAATCTATTTTTATTAGTTGCAAATCAGTTCTGCGGAAACCCGCAAGGTGGCGGAAGGGTTGAACGGACCTCTTATTAGTTGAACGGACCTCTTATACTTATGCAGTCACCAAGTTTTTTTATGCGAAGCATAGTTCAGCGAACCTTTGGCACTTTGAGCTTTTCTATCTACGTATCTGTCTACCTATATATCTATCTGGTTATAAAGAAAGAAAAAGGGACGCGTACCATCCAGGAACTCGGCAAAACCAGCGCAAGAAAAAATAACTCTGCTAAACATAAACGCTCGAAGTATCCTGAATAAGGTACAGCCATTTGAAAACCTATTGCTCGATCGTGAACCAGATATAGTAGCAATGACTGAAACATGGTTATCCCCGCCCGTCTCGAGTGATGAAATTACTCCCCCAAACTATGTACTCGTTCGGAAAGACAGGCAATCACGTGGTGGAGGCGTAGCCTTAGCTATAAAGAAATCAATCCCACTGGTCATTCTTCCAGAGGTAACTGATGCCGAGGCAGTTTTTTGTAAGATTAACACAAATGGTACAAGTATGGTCGTTGGCAGTATCTATCGAAGTCCCGCATGTGGACATGAATGCATCATCGCGATACAAAAGTATTTGCAGCAGCATGCTCGAAACTGCCGCGTCATTCTCATGGGTGACTTTAACCTTCCCGACTTTAATTGGTCTACCATGCAGTACACATCAAAGGCCTCAGAAACCCTTCTCGACATGATGTTAAATTTTAACCTTTGCCAAATTGTGGAAAACCCCACAAGGGAGCAAAGCGAGTGTCAGAGTATACTCGACCTAATTTTACTAAGCAGTAATTTTCTCTTAGAACAGGTGAAGGTTGAGGTAATAGAAGGAATATCCGACCATAATATTCCGATGTGCACTTTACCTCTAGGTTACAAAATATCAGTGCAAACTGCTGCCCAAACCACAATCAATTTCGATAAAGCTGACGACGACCACATACAAACCTATCTAGCTAACGAATACCATGAGTTTTTGGCACTGGCCTCAGATCCTTTCACTGATGTAAATGCTGTCTGGTTGCGCTTTAAAGACATAGTGTCACACTGTGTAACAAATTTTATTCCCGTCAAACTGAAAAAGACATTAAAAAATAACCCGTGGATTTCTCGTGAAGTAATACACGCAAAGCGTCAACTCAAAAGATTACGGAAAGTTAACAAGGCTGCCGGAAATGACCCATTTAGCACCGCCAGACTTGCGCTTGCTGCAAAAAACTTTAAACAAAAATCCAAGGAAGCAAAACAGCACTATTTCAATACTGTACTCCCTAGCTTTCTCAAAAGCAATCCACAAAGATTTTGGAACCACTTTCGCCGAAAGAACACGCTCACAACTCAACTATCGTCACTTGAAAAAGTTGATAAAGCCAACAGATATAACCAGTTCTTTCATTCAGTTTTCACAAGAGATAATGGCGTCATGCCGGAATCGGTTCCACGCGCAGTGTCTGTTATAGACTCTCTCGTTATCACAGACACTGGTGTTCTTAATCTTCTGCTTGCCCTAGATACTAAGAAAGCGTGTGGTCCGGATAATATACCCAACCAATTTCTGAAAAGGTACGCAGAATGGTGTAGCAGATATCTCGGCAGTATTTTCCGTAAATCGCTTTCAACATCAAGACTACCAGAAGATTGGAAAATAGCTAAAATTATTCCAATTTATAAATCGGGAGATAAATCCATTGAATCTAATTTCAGACCGATATCTTTAACGAGTATGGTATGCAAACTACTCGAGCATATAGTTTTAAAACATTTAACAATTTTTTTCGAAAAAGAGGGCATCCTGTCCCCCAACCAGCATGGTTTTCGTAGGGGTTTATCGACCACGACGCAGCTGACTGAGGTCATACACGATCTTGCGCTAGGTATTGACAATCACAGCCAAACGGACATAATTCTACTTGACTTTTCAAAAGCGTTTGACTGCGTTTGTCACACCAAGCTAATCGCTAAACTACAAAATATTATCGGGGACGGAGAAATTGTTGCTTGGGTGCGTGAGTTTTTGTCTAATAGGTCTCAGTTTGTTGTTGTTGAAAATATTGCATCAAATATTGTACCGGTTACGTCAGGAGTGCCCCAGGGTTCCGTGCTCGGGCCCTTGTTATTTCTCGTGTATATCAATGACATATCTACTAATATAGACTGTAAAATAAAGCTATTCGCGGATGACTGTATCATTTATAGAGAAATTAGAAATGACCAAGATCACTATTCGCTCAACAAATCACTCTCTGCTATTTCTGAATGGTGTTCAAACTGGCAGATGACAATCAATGTAAAAAATCAGCTTGCATGACGATAACGAGGAAGAGGGAGCCATCAAACTTTTGCTACACTATAAATGGCACTGCTCTGAGCAGAGTACACAAACATAAATACCTAGGCTTAACAATTACGTCCGACTTAAGGTGGGACGAGCACATTAGTAACATTACTTCATCTGCCATGCAAAAATTATTTTTTCTTCGCAGATCACTCCAAATGGCTACCTTGCCAACAAAACTCCTAGCCTACAAAACATTCGTCAGGCCTATCCTCGAATACGGAAGTACAGTGTGGTTTCCTCACACCCGCACAAACATAAAGAAAATTGAAGCAGTACAGAGGAAAGCCATCAGATTCATCCACAACAAATACAAGCGTGAACACTCACCCACTAGTCTTCTAACTCTTTCTGAACTTCCTACGCTAGAAGTACGAGCAAAACATGCACGTCTAAAATTTATTTATCAACTCCTGCACAATTATTTTAAAATAGACATTTCAAATTACGTGTGTTATTCACAAACACGAGCCACAAGACACAAACATACACACACATTAGTACAATACAAATGCAACACTGATGTGTTTAAATATTCTTTTTTTCCGGTTGCCATTCGCGAATGGAACATGTTGGCCCCTCACATCACTAACACTGAGTCACTGTCTCAGTTTGAGTTAGAAATTGAAACCAATTCTTAGCTTCTTTAAATACCCAATGACAATGGTAATGAAACCAGTATGTACTACTTGTATATTCTGTAAACAACCATGTGCGCGGCCTTATTGTTAAACTTGCCATTTTGTATGCACTTGTATTTTGTTTGTTATGTTGTGTAAATATTGCTTATGTGCAAAGTGCCAGGTTGATGTTACTTTTATGTTCTGTATTACAGTTTTTTTTACTATGATGAGCAATCATAGCATCTGTACAGAGTGCCCACCTGCTATGGTCTCAGTAGAGACTGGCAGTATTGCAAATAAATAAATAAATCTAGCCGCCTACGTCTGGGTGCTCTCGGGATCGCCTCCTTAACTTGGTGGAGACCAAGACTGGCATGGGAGGGTGAGAGGATTTGACAAATATGACTGTCGGGTCATGGCATGAATAACGTGAAAATCCTGTCGCGTACGTCGTCAAACCCTTTCCTCCAGACACGTGTGGCACATACCCGCTTACCACGGGCCGCGGTGTACGGGTATGCGCCACAGGTGATTGAGAATTTGCATCTACCCAGGAACTGCGAGAACAGATATTGGTAATTTAAATGCGAGAGCGTTAAGAAAAACCGACATCAGCAGCGTTGACCCGCCGAATGGAAAGAACAAAAATTAGGATCCCAGCAGGAATCGAACCCAAGCATTGCGCGTGGCAATCAGGTATTCTACCACACAGCCACGCTAGGTATATAAACTGGTTTGTAAAAAGAGCCTATGCAGGCGTAATGTCGGTGCAACGTCAGTTGTGGTTGTGGTGTTGGCTATCTAATTTTACAAGAAAGCAACAAGCACTACATATGTACTCCTACGATAGGGGCGTCATATCAGATTAACGTCTGTGGTTCAAGTGTTGGCTCCGCTTTTATAGCAGTTTAATAAAACATTATCTTTGTATTGTTATGCTTCAGCAAGCTATATTGAAGCATTGCTCGACCCCCTAGGAATACATGAACGAAAGTTACGTATGATATTCACATGATTGCACCATAAAGTGCACTTAGTTTCGATAATAGCGACGTATGTACTCTAACATGAGGGCTGACGTTACGTCGCACTATAACTTACCCTTTCAACGCCAGTGTTGTCGACGTGCCTGGTAAGCCCACGATGTGCACACAGCTATTACACTTACAGAAACACGTCGATCCACCTCGTAACGCTTGGCTCAAAACCATAAAATACAGCATAGAACTGCTCGCTGACTGCTTCGCATGAAACCGATTCCCACAACGCGTGGGATCTGCAGATTTTTTTAATGTATATACACTTGCATGTTCAATGTAATAAAGTTTAGTTGAAGCCTAGCGTGTTCCCGTGTTCCATCTTCTCGTCCCCGCCTTTTTTTAAGCTAGTACTCATGTCCTATTATGGTCATCTATGTGCATCTGTGTAGAAGTCTGTCATGCATTATGTAAATTATGTATTACGTGTATTATGGTGCATCTATGTCGAAGTCTGTCATGCCGGCTGAATAGCAATACACACAATGTTGAGATTATATTTGGTAAGGTCCAGCAAAGGCGCAAGTACTTATATTCAGACACATTTTACTTGAGTGTTATTAGCGATTGCTGTGACAGAAGAATCAACCATTTTTTTTTCATATTATTAACGCTTAGCTCATAGGTCGAGCTGTGTAATGTCGCATCGTCTTTTTTGCAGCTAATTTTATATTGATGAAGCAGCGCATAAAAGGCATCTTCACGCAAACATAAATAACACGCACAGAAAACAAGCGCTGGTCTGTAACTTCATTCTTGAAAGACCCGCCTAATTTGGAGTAACAAGTGCATGAGCTGTGATAGCAGTGGTGTAGGAACAAGACCAAAAAAAAATAGGCCAATTTTGACATTTTCGTTGAAAATTCCACTCGATTTGTAATTACAGTCCAAGGTTGCGGTGCGCATTTAAAGAATGATTCCAAGAAGCAACTGTTACATTTTTCTTTCCATTGTTCAATTTCCATAACTTCGAGTATTTCTCTTCTTTGTTTCTTGTGTTTCGTGCGCCGCGCATAGTCTACGTAAGGCGGTCTTTCGGACAACAAAAACACTAGTTGGAGTCCAGAGCTTGTGTGTGTGTGTCTTCTCTGCGCGGCTTCATTAATATATTACATGGCTCACCAGCATCAGTATGTATTAGGTAATTTCGGTTTGGGCATGCCGGCTCCACTTTTCAGAAAACCGCGACCTTCCCTTTGTTTTCTTTTACTGTGATAGAAAGAATCTCATATAGCTAGGAGGACAAACTATTACCATGCTGACATGCCAAAATTCTTTTTCAGTCGAATGCGGTGGCAGCCTTGTGACACCTTCATTGCGAAAACTGATACGAGAGAAACTGAATATTCCAGTCCGGGTGAGTATGTGTTGATAGTATCGTAACTAGTACGCTGGCAAGATTGCCATGTTTTAATGGTGCTCTTTTTAGATAACATAGCTGGAAAACGCGGGCGCATAGTCTACCTTTTTTATAGCGCTTTTATAAAGCGCCCGCTGCTCCTTTTCACATGTAATAAAACTCATGAAAATCACAGCAACGAAAAACGAAATAAGTGGATTTTAAGGGCTCGTTTTTCTTTGTTTGACATAATATTAATGAGAACTAACAGACAAGCAAGCTAAGCAAAGTATATGGGATGTTATCTGTAGCAATTACGATATAAATGGGAAGAAATTAAAGTGGATGAAAATATAACCTGTCAACGGCAGGGACCGAACCTGCGACCTTCGAATAACGCGTGCGATGCTCTACCAAATGAGCTACAACGGCGGTTATCCTCCCATGTACTTTATCGGGTATATCTGTGCATTTAAACCTGGGCGTGTAGTCAGCGACGCTCTTACCCAGGCGGCGAGTGTGGGAAACTTTTTTTTATGCCAGATGGCGTCACGTAGCACGTGAACTTATTACGAGCTGGCAGCTGACCAATAATCCTTCGCATACTACCTGAAAGCATCAAGTCTGCCAGAACGAGACCCTCGCTATGAATGAACGAAAGGAGGAGAATTTTAAGGGCTTGGGCAACAAATCCCGCTATGTGCGAGCTTCTGGGATTCTCGCAATGCAGACATCTTGCTCTGGCAGAAAAATGCAATTGCCCGTAACATTCCTGCTATTAAATCGCACTTTTTGCAATGATGACTTTATGAATAATGGATTAGAGCCCCGATATCAGACCATATTTGTTGTAACCTAATGTATCCCGAGCGGTCTCACCGTTGCCTATCCGAGAAACATAAGCGACCAACTATCAACACCACACATGCTTTGAGGCAGCATGCGCTGTAAAAAAGAAACAGTGTCAGTGATTTCTTTCCCCCAAGACATAGCGCCACCTCCAGGAGTGTCTTCATAATATCGCAGAACATAAGGGTGGCCGCAACAGTGTAATAAGAGGTGATTGTGTTCATTATTTTTTCTTATCAAATGCATCGTTCTTGCCTACGCGACGCCCAGCACAGCATATGACGAATTATAAGACTAAATTTCTTGTTGAATCGCCATATAACATAAAGCTCAACACGTCATATAACCGCATGTGTCGGTTACAGCGAAGGCCATCTGTCGGCTGTAGCTGTTGATTTCACGTCCTTTTCATGGTCTGTAAGAACAGCATTATTCGAAATAACATCGACACCTATTGTGCCTCGGTCCATGCAGCAGTTCTGTAGCAATCATATCTTTGCAGAGGAAGCTCTCTTGTTTGCTGTTTTATTTAATCTGGCAGCGAATTTTATAAGAGCAAGGGCACTTACCCTGTTCTGCAGCCATATGCCCAGGAACACATCATTTTGTCTCACTTCTCCCCGCAGGCGGCTGCAAGAAGCTGTCATTTCAGAAGGATAAACTGTTGGGCGAGTTGGTAATTCATTCTGGAAACAAATAGTGCAGAAAAACGGGGGACTAGTGGAAGAAAGCAACAGGACAAGCGCATACTAACAACTAACATACTAACAACTGAGCCTTTATTAAAAAACGAATATATTTATACCAAGCAACCCACACGCTCACCACGCACCGAACCCAAACCTCACATGTGCGCATCCAGGTACCCTATCTCAACTTTGTTCAAAGCAAGAGAAGGTTTAGCCACACAGTTATCACCGCCTTTCCCAATCAAGAAAGCTTCCATAAGTTTACGTGCTGTCAGTTCAGAAGTAACTATAATAATTTTTTGGCGGATGTTGTCGCGCGTTTTGGAAATAATAAGCTTCTTCAGCAAACTTGTTACTCCCGCGCCAACTTTGAATCTTGCGAAGTGTTCTCACTACTGGCTCCATCGATAAAGCTCATCCGAGATTTCTGCTGCGCGCTTCTTATTTCCTCATGTTATACACAATGTGTAACGTGCTATAACGTGTACTGGTACACACACTGAAGTGCTAGGGAGGAATAAGATGTTGCTGTACCGTATTCCGTAATCAATTCAATTCAAGTTCAGTTTATTTCATGTCTTCCCTGAGGAGACACAGGAAACGGGCTTCAATCGCCTGGCGGTGGCCTCTGCCCCCTCAGTTCGCAATAAATTTAATACAAAAAGGATAACACACTATTACTGTTTGGAGCTACACAGCGACAAGAAAATTATGCAGAATTCATATGGTTATCCCAATGGTACAAAAATATGTACATTCCCTCACGCGAAGAAAGGTACTGAAAGATTGCTTTTTGCAACAAAGAAGATATACAGTGCACTCAATATTACAGAAAAACAAAGACTGCTAACAATGGCCTATTACGGTATCACCTCTTGAGTCATATGCAAGTAACAGCAGTAATAGTAAGTGCAACTGAATAACAATAATTACAAATCGAAAGTTTTGTGCAACACAGTAATAATTGATGCATTCCTTACTAGCTCTTCATGATTGGGCAAAATCGCCTGGGTCACGCACATAGCGCTTTTTGGGGTACGTGATGCAAAAATATAACAAAAATGCCCCGTGGCATAATCACTGCTTGTGCATGATTATTTATTTATTTTATTTATTTATCAAACATTGTGGACACGTAGTCCAAGCAGGGAGGGCAATAAAAATGGTACAATAGTGAACACGTTCCTGTCATTCGGGTTGTCACGTGCCTGCTCGAGGTACAACCTTTCTTAGACTTACCTAGTTAACGAATCCCTCTGATATTTACGCACTTACAGGTAGGCTACGGCGCCACGGAGCTAACCACGGCGACTACAGTGGTAGGCGAGGACGACCCTGAAGACAAGCAGCTGAACACTGTAGGTCAGCCCTTGCCCTACCTTGAGGTGAGTAGCTAAGTGTTCTTATTATGCGCGCATAGACCATAAAATTTTCAGGAAAGTTCGTGGTGCTGACTTGCCGTTCGTAATACGATTATTGCTGAGAATGTACGGGGATCGCATTTCTGCAAGTGCACATTAACCATCGCACTTGAACTACAAGACCTCCACCGACTGGAATCACGGGTGCGCGCAATCCAGGACTTTCCCTCTTCAACTTTGTTCCGAAAGTTGCGCGAGTTCCTGGGGCTCTTGAAATGCCGCACGTATTAATAAAGTCCCATTTTCACTACAAGCGAGAAGTAATCAATGCGATAGCAATGAATGAGAATGTTAAAGGAAGCGGGACTTGCAGCTCCCTCCTTTAACATCCAATCTGGTGTAACTTAACAGAACGCCGGTATAAGGAAACGCGGCCGCTGCACCAAGCGACCTTCGTATTGTGTGTCACTTCATCGCATGAGAACAGCACGTACTACAGAGCCGTCTGCTAATCACGGTCAAGATAAAGCGAAGCGTCCCAGCCTTGCCGAACAAAGTACGGATAAGGTCCTGCCGGAAAGCATTTGCCTCGAGGAATGCATTTGCGATAAGTGAAACAACACACTCGAGATGAATTGCACTAACAACGGCACATGTGAAGAGCACTGTTTAAGGCCACTCAAGCCTTTCACAAACAATGGCCCTGCAAGGTCAACTCTGGTAACTTCAAAAGGGCGCGAATGGCACACGCAATCACCGGGAAGAGAGGGCCGCCAGAGCACTCGCAGTTTTCAGTCGGACCTGAGCACAATTAAATAACACATTTTCGCAGCCCTCGCTTCTTTGCTTGCAGAAATTTCATCGCTCTGGCTTATGATTCTGTGACTTTGCTTATGCAGGTCAAGATAGCAGACCCTATGACGGGTCGCGAGCAGCCTGTAGGAACGCCAGGCGAAGTTTGGTCCCGGGGCCATCACGTCTTCCTGGGCTACTACAACGATGAGCAGAAGACACGGGAATGCATCACGGACGCTGGATGGTACAAAACTGGGTACGGTCCCCGCAACAAATTATTAATAAGTTGCGTAATACAAAAAGCTAATGTAAAGAAATGCTTGGTCATAACCATGGATGGAATCTGAAATATTTTCTTGCCCTGTGTAAAAAACAGAATTGCAGGGAGGAAAAGGGCAAAAGACAAGTTAGCCAGCGCGCATTGAGTTTCACCAAAGCCGGTTGTTTAAGCGCAAGGAGTATGGATTTAAAATAAAGCTTCCCGAGCAGATGTTTATCGGGGGCTGGAGCTTACAAACGACTGACCAGAAAGAACGGGGCCGTCTAGATCTTGTCAAAGTGGAGAGCTATGATTTTTTTTATCGACTCAGTCGTGACTCCAGACATAAACAGGTGCAAAAACGTAAATGTATGACGCGTCTGTTTGCGCGTGGCAAAAACGTTAGGGATATTTAATTTCTAAACCGAAGAAAGCAACCAGAGTACCGATAGCTAGTGTGTGCACTACAAACGCAATATCGAATAAAGAACGGGCGAGCAGGTGGCACGCTGTTAGCGGCAGTCACTCTTTGCATGACGAACGTGGTCACGCCGTTTCTTGCTCCACAGAAAAGCTGTCCCACCTGCACATTCTCTGTTCATTTTCATTGGGGAGTTTGCGAATAGGGGCCACAAACGTATTGGGACCCCAAAGAAATAGCGTCGAGGCCACTGCGCATGCCCGAGACAGAAACAGCGTTTGAGTTTTGCGTTCGGGACGCTATTTGCGTTCGGGAGCCCCAAAGCCTAGCTGCCCCAAAAGCTTTGCGTCAAACAAACATGGCGGCACCCACTGAAGCGACGGCTCTCGGCCGAGACCAAACTGACCTGATTTCTGAGGGATGGATGACATTATAAATTTAAAAAATGCTGACCTAGTCTATCGCTGTCTCATATCTCACGCATACAACAAAGATGGGCCGAAAAATAGTCCATGTTTTTTACAGCAGTTGTCAGTTTCAGAGCTCGTAGGCTTAACGCAGCAAGGGTGGCTAGAAGTCGGATTGTCTTGGCTGGTGGCGGCAAGAATGTGGACTCTCAGAATCGATGGAGATTACCAGCTAATTCATAATCACTACACCTTGTAACTTATAATTTCAAATAATACTTGTACCGAAGGTAATTTTCTGTGAAAGCCTTTAATTATCATTCACTGCAGTTTACCTTTCTGGCCGTCATGTCGCCGCAAGCGCAAGACGCAGACGCTGAGCGCAATACCTTATTCGAAAACTCTTAGCTCCTGCTTGACCCAACGCGAGCACACGAAAAGCGCTTTGGGGCCCCAAGAGTCCACTTCAGAACGAAGGGCTCTCCCAATAATCTCCAACCAGCTTTGTCCTGGGCGAACTGATTCGGTTCTGATTGACAGACGTGCCACGAAAGGGACGACGGACATATCACAGGCTGCGGGAAGATTTCAACGTATGTAAATCGCACTAAAAAAGTGGGCAGCGGTGGAAGGCTTAAAGCCACCGAATCCACGTTGAGTACCCTCACCGCAGATGGGGCTTCTGACCCGATCTGTGCACCCTTCTAAGCACACGTGCAGGCTAAGGAGCCTCGCCGCCCACCGACAGCAGGTCTACACCCACTGCCTTCCTGAGCCATTCAGCCGAGTGTTTTGGGCACAAGGTCATGGGCCAAGTGATGATCACTTGCACATTTGCGGTGTATACGTTTGGTGAATGACTCGACGGCACTTGGCGCGTGGCCACAGCTCTCATGCCAGTGGAAAATGTTACCCGTTGAGGTCGCGCGCGGCTCGTGCTGTTTAACATCCTCTAAAGTAAGCTGTTTGGTTCGCTCGGCTGACTTAGCGTTACGCTATTGAGAACACCGTACACATATTGTAATGGTGGCAAAGAACGCCGCAGATTGAGGAAGATATCCACAGACAACATCCATAGACAAATGGACTTGTCGAGCGCACCAACGACACCATAAAAGACGTCACTTCTTCTTACATCTCTACCACACATGACGACTGGGATGACTACGCCGCTGCTGCTGTTTTCGCTCTGAATACGTCCCAATAGGAAGCCACTCGCGAAACGCCATTCGAGTTGCTCTACGGGCGGACGCCAACAATACCGCAAGAACAACTTCTTGGTTTACACAGGCCTCTGCAACAACATCCCTCAATACTGAACTCCAGCGACACCATGCGACAGCCTCACCTCCGAGCTCGGCTAGTCATACTGCATCACCAAGCGCAGTACAACAAGCCTTTTCAGCAAAATCTTGCTAGCTCTTCCAGACCGGAAGGTTTAGTCATGATTCGGCGTGCACTGCGTTTACCTCGGCGTTGCAAAAATTCTTACCCCGGTTTTCTGGCCCATTCTGTCTACTGGAAGCTTTCGGTCCTGTGATAGATCGTTTAGCCGTTACTCCCGAACTTGGTGACAACCGTCGCAAACGCATTTTTCCTGCTCGTGCGAGCCAGATGAAACTTTGCGTCCCTCGTGAAACATGCACCAAGCTTCTGCCTTACCCTTGTGCGAACTCGAGGGAGAGGGGACGGTGAATTTAACGGTGGCAAGGAACGCCACAGATTGAGGAAGAAGATGACGAGGAGCTAGACGAGGAAATGATGGCCGCCGAGCGCAATTATGAAAGTGTGGTTCAGCGGCTGCAAACCGGAACGAAAACGTAACCGAAACTTTATCTATTATTTCGTGGCGAAGTGAAACCGAAATATTTTTATTCGTTTTTCAGTTCACGAGAAAACTTGGCAATCCGAAACAACTGAGGTCATGCAACGTGAGCAAATATGCATATCTCAGGGTACAGTATTAGCGCGCACCTCAGGCAAGAATTCCAAAGCAAAGATAAGATCCATTTGTGCTAAAAACGAGAACAGTGGCAACCAGAGATGTTTATATTAACGCAAGTCGACTTTTTCGTGCCTGTCACGCAGGCCAGCGTGGAGAGGGCATTCTCGGCGCTGAAGTTTGTCATAGCGAAAGTTGTTAGGAGATCACAACAGCCGACTTCGGCGCCATGGTTGTCCATCGCCACCACCGCAGGTGTCCGTAACCTCTGTAGCGTGAAATAAGAAAAAAAATGAAATGAGAAACAAATTTCTGGGATCGAATGGGATTTCAACCCTTTAGTTGATAGGAAATCGTGGTACAGTTACTTCCGCTTCTATGAACAACGTGGGAAGAACGTGTTTTACCCCTGTCCCACTTTATTAAGAGAAGCGCAAGTAGCTATACCACAAAGCCAATGTTTTTTATGGTTACTTTAACTTCAAATTTTTACACACAAATAAAAACCGTTGCGAACCGTTACGGAACATTTTTTTTTCGTTCCGCAACAGAAACGGAACAGAACTTTTTGCGGTGGAACGAAACTAAAACCGAAACGAAACAAAAATCACAGCATATCCACGGAGTGAATGATGATGAGTGGGCGAAGCTGCGGAGGTTCATCGGTAAACCGTGAATCTTCCGTGAATTCTGCCCAGTACATCATCACCGACGTGAGATCGGGCGCGTTTATACTAAAGGTTCGATGAGTTATGACGACTTGCAGCTCACTTTAATTTTACATGTACTCTGTGAATTTTCATTGTTTAGAAAACCATTGCTTTAGAAAACATCTGGCGTCTTTCGTTAAGCAGCTGGCGTCTTTTCGTTTTGCTTTAGAAACATCTGGCGTTCTTTCGTTTTGCTTTTAGAAAACATCTGGCGTCTTTCGTTGGTTTATTTCGTCAATCAACGGCGTACTGAACAAAATTTTTATTGTTTAATCACGCACAGGAGAAATCTCACCAGGCACTACCTTGGAGGTAAACAATGGCTGCTAATGGGAATGAGAGACAGAAGAAGTCGGCTTTTAGCTAACACTTACACTTCTACTTCTACTAACGTTTCCTACTGGAACATGCCAATGGCTGCTAATGGGGAATGAGAGACAGAAGAATTCGGCTTTTAGTTAACGCGCACGCTGCAAATTTTTTATTGTTCAACAACGCACAGGAAAAATCTCCCACCGGCACCACCTTGGAGGTCAAAGCGTAAGACTGGTTACGCACTACGACTACTACGACTACGACTACGACTACGAGGGACGAACGGGTGCCGCCTTAAGGAGCTTCGCCCCTAAAACATTTCGTTTCGACAACCTGCGTGCTGGCGATTCAGCACAGGGCAGCCAGCCTGTCTAAGAACTAGCTGGCTCCCTGTTTTAGGGGCGAAGCTCCTTAGGGTGTGGGTCGTTCCCTCCTCTGTAGTAGTAGTAGTATGTAGCCAGCTCTAGTTTAATGAATTGCTCACTAGATGAGCAATTCACTAGATATCATAATTTACAAGGCATCGTAGTGTTCCTTGATTTAATCACACTAAAAGACATACTTTGCGGGCGATATACTCTAGTGACCTTTCAACTTTTGGTCTTAATGTATATGATAAAGAAATTATTTCTACGAAAAACGCAAAGCACACCTTGAGCAAGATGTTTGGCTAAATGGGACCATGAGGCGATGCGAAGCCGGAGCACTCGCACGATCGCGTTCCGTTGGCTTTCGTTGGGCATGCTACCGACCTCGGGACCGTGGAACGCGAAGAGGAACGCTACGCGCGTCGTGTCTTCCCTCTAGCCTTGCCGTTAATTCTCACAGGGCGAACGGGGAACGCGGTCGCTCTTGGCGCGCTTTCTCTTTCGCTCGGGAGCGGACACTTTCCCTGCATTTCACCGATCACAAAGCGGTGATAATGAAGGGACCACGTAAACCAACAGTACAATAAAAGTTCGAAGAGGAACGCTACGCGCGTCTTGTCTTCCCTTCAGCCTGGCCGTTAATTCTCACAGGGCGAGCGGGGAACGCAGTTTGCGAGAGGGGGCAGCGTAGGAGAGGAGAGAGAGGGGAGGGGACGCGCATGCGCTGGTGCTCATCGCGAGGAGAGTTTCGGCATGTCGCCCGCGTTTCAGAGGAAGAGTGGAAAGAGGGAGGGGAGTGCGAAAGTGGAGCGGGGATATGCGCATGCGCAGTAAAGGTGTCACGCCACACACCAACCACCACCACCGGATTGAACTCCGCCATAAGAGCATCTAACATATACACGGTGTTTCACACTCTTTATATGATGTACTGGGCGAATTTCACGGAAGTTTCACGGTTCCGATGATTCCCTCCGGAGCTTCGCCCCACTCATCATCATTCACCCGTGGATATGCTGTGATTTTTTTTCCACCCTCTCTGTCCTCCCTATTCCACAAGTTTCTTTATCTCCACTCATTTACCTCGTTTCGTAGTCTCCTTGCGTTTTCCGCTCTCCAGCCGTCTTTCTGGTTACGTTTGCCCCATACGCATTCAGGTAATAAGATTAATACCCTCAGAGAGCTTTAGAACTTGACGGGAAAATTTTAACAATGCTTTGGGAAGCATTTGACAGTAAAGCGTAGCTTCAAGTAGTACTTGTCTTGTGTGTCAGTGTTCTCCCTGTGCCCCGCGTTACATCTACGATATCCAGTATTTATAAAATTTGTAGCTGTCTTGAGGAGTGATTGTAAATCCTCTGCCGCACGCAGTACCATAGTATTTTACTCACGTGTTCACAGGAGCCTCGACTACCGATCGGCAGCATTCCCTCACCATGCTCAAAAAGTGTTACGGGGCTCGTTTAAGAACTACGCTCTAAATAACGTTATCGTGCGTGTGTGTGCAGTGACGTGGGCGTAATGGACGAAGATGGCTACATCGACATTGTGAGCCGCATCAAGGACATGGTCATCAGGGGCGGAGAAAACATCTACCCAGCCGAAGTGGAAGAAGTGCTCAACACCCATCCTGCCGTCCACGAGAGTCTGGTATGAGCTATTTTTCTTGCTTGCCTTGCTTGCCTTGCCTTGCTTGCCCTGCCTTGCCCTGCCCAGGGTTGCCAATGGTGGCTACTTTTCGCCAAATTGGCGAATTTGAGAGACCCGTGGCGACCTAAAATTATGAATGGCGACTTGGCGAATTTTTGGCGATTTTCGGCTTAGGTCTCCACTGAGTTATGCATCCTAAGATTTGTGTCTTCCCAATGAATGAGCGGCAACATTCTCTGTATTTTTCTTGGCTTTAAACCCACGAGTAGAATGTGCACGTTACGCGTCATTCGGTTTGTCCGTCCTGTAACTCATGTGCATCTCCTCAATTCGTCTAGATGCAGAAGGTACTGGAACGTCCCCCGGCGACATTTTAGCAAAATGTAAGTCAGCGGACTGCCTCGAAAACCGCGAGGCGGCAGTGTCTATAAGTTTATGGCTTTAGGTGTTTTTAAGCTTCTCTAAAGTTTCGCTTCTGAAGGGGCTAGACGATGGGTTGGCCACGTGTTCCGACCAATTGTTCCGCCAAAGCTCCAAATGTTCTGAATCGCTTGGCGACTTATTCACTGTTGCGGTACCCCCAATTCAGCTCGCAAAGACTGCTCTGGAATTGTGAAGAGAGGTGGATACACGGCTATTTGTGCAATAAAGAATATTTATTGAGGCATTTTCCACTGTTCTCAGTGAGCGTGTGCAATGAAAACAATTGCTGTATAACATTTTACATTGTCAACCTGATCATTAATAACGCGTTGGATTGACGCGTGTAGATATAGGCGACTATAAGAAAGGGTCGGTGGCGTCCGGTATCATATTAGTTCACAATGAAAAGGTGTAAGACTGCTGTAAGAATTCTGTCGTGTTACCTTCAATAAACCTTTTAATCCTTTTATTTATATAAGGGTACGTAAAACTGTCTACAAAGAACGCTTTCATGGTTTTCGCCCAGGGTTTACCACACTTTTACCTTTGAAACGAGCGGACAGGGATGGAATGATATCATGAGCGTTTCATTCATTCACCCTCGCGCCACCACGCACATCTTGCGGCTAGTCGGAAAAGCAGCACTATGCACTCACATGGTGAAGCGGGCGATACGACTGGCATCGAGAAACGTCAATATAATTTCAGGGTCTTGGATGGTACTGTATTCTACGGGGCTATACGTGAGTGGAAATTTTTATTACTAGGTGTGCCACACATATCTAGAATGGCGACTTTTTTGGCGAAATGTGTAAAAAAATGGCGACTTTTGGCGACTTTTTGCTCGTCGTTTGGCGACATTTACTCGAAAGTCAGTGGCAACCCTGGCCCTGCCTTGCCCTGCCTTGCCTTGCCCTGCCTTGCCTTGCCTTGCCTTGCCTTGCTTGCTTGCTTGTGTTTTCTTTGTCGCAGGAGCACTTCCGGTCGAGCACTTACTTCCGGTTTTCCAAATATTCAGAAAAAGTCTTCTAAAAAGGCAGCCTCGCACTAGTGGGGCCAAGCCTGAAGGAATTGCGGAGCTGAGCAGCCTTCTTTGTTTCTCTTCGGTTTTCTCTTTCTTTCCTCCCCTGTTTCTTTCTTCTTCCCTTTTCCAGTTTTTTTTCTGTCTTCTTTTCTCTCTTTATTTTCACTTATTTCTATTTCTCTTCCCATTTTTTCGTTTCTTTCTCTCCCTTTCTCTTTCTCGCTCGCTTCCTCTATTTTTTTTTTATACGTGGTTTTGCCTGCGTTACACCAAGCGACGACAGCATACAACAGCATACGACAGCCCGGGCCCCTAAAGTGCTCCGCACTTAAAATAAAGCTGGCACGAAATCGGTGATTCTGGTTCAAGTGAAGAGTTCTATTGGATACATAAGATATCAGAACATAAGGTTGCATGCCAAATATTGAAATTATTTAATGAATAAATGATTAAATTATCGATAATTAATGAAAATCGGTTCAGTTAGTTCGATGAAGGAGAAGGCGGTTTTCTTGCGAGCAGCTAAGATCGTTGCGCCACCTTGCAGAGAATATCGCAACCACACGCCTCTTTTTACGTGGCCTCTGAGATCCGTTTCTGCGGCGCGACGGAACACAAATTTAACCCATGGAATACACCAGGGTACACGAATGCCGTCGTGCGCATGGCACAACCAAGCAGATAATTGAAGGATTAGGGTAGCCTCCAATTTTTTTGTTTCCTTGCTTACGTGCTTGCTTGTTTCCTTTGTTTGCTTGTTGGTTTCTTTGTTAATTTCGTTGGTTTTTTTTTTTACATTTCCCGGGTACTAAACATTGCAGAGAGAAACGGTTTAACAGAAAATTGAATTAGGTTTTGTTTGCAGCCGCTGAACCTTGAGCCACAACATTTGCTGCTCCTTTGTCGCAAAAAAAGGAAAAACGTGCAGGTATTAGCATAATAATAATAATAATAAAAATATCTCGGGTTTAACGTCCCAAAACCACGATATGATTATGAGACGCCGTAGTGGAGGGCTCCGGAAATTTCGACCACCTGGGGTTCTTTAAGTGCAGATATTAGCAAAGAGACCCAATATTGCAGGAGTCCCTGAATTTGCAACGAGACCCTGAATAATGCAGGATAAGGGTTGCTGGCGATGGAGCCGGCGAGATGATTCCATTCGGACGGTGTCTTCGACACGTACGAGTGGAAGCCTTTTTGTGTCTTTCATCTTTGTTAACAAACTCGTTTGCCAGATCGTAAAAATATCACGTGCTACGTGACGCCAAAAGGCAGACAAAGAGTGTTCGACACTCGCCGCCATGGCTGCGATCGGCGCTGACTAACACTCCTAGGTTTAAATGAACATATATACCCTATAAAGTGGACGGGGGGGATGACCGCCGCCGTAGCTCAGTGGTAGGGCATCGTACGCGTTATTCGAAGGTCGCAGGTTCGGTCCCTGACAGCGGCAAGTTATCTTTTCGTCCACTTTAATTTCCTCACATTTATATCCCAATTATTACACAACCCTATACTTTCGTTGGCATTATTGTCTGTTCGTTCTCATTAATTTTCTGTCTAACAAAGAAAAAGGGGCCCTTAAAAGGAATCTTCTTTTCTTCGTTTGTAATGAATCGCTTGCGACGTCTCCTTTCTATTTATCTTGCTGTATTCAGTTCTCCACATTTACTAATGCAAAAGATCCCCTTTCCCTACAGTGTTCAAAGCGATTCTCCCTCTAACCTATGGGTCATAAGGCCCCGCGGCCCATATGAGAACGTTGCCTTGATGCCTCATTGCGGATCTCTTCCACACCAACGTTGGACACTACAGCACTAAGACAAATCAGCCAGCGGATAAGCATAACCGAGAGCCAACCGGAAAAGTCGGGAATAATTTTTTTTTTACCTGTCATTTGGAGTTACTATAAAAAACGCTGTTCATTGCCATCCCCTAGCATATCAGGGGTATCTTTCGCAAACTAACGCGTATAAAAATAGTAGTTTTAATAGCAGTAACGGTAATAGCTGTCTTTCATAGTCTCCGGCAATAAAACACGAGCAGTTTTTTTTTAGCATTGTAGATAGATTCGACAGTTGTGGAAAGACTCGACAGTTTTCCTACGAGAAGGCCTAACGCAAGCCCCAATGCTACCAAGACGCTGAATTCATCTTGCGATATCATTTGTCATGGTGGTACACAGCTTCATGGTCAACCACGTCAATACGGTTAGCGTAAAATTATTTTTAGATGTGGTGGTGGTGGTGGTGGTATGCGGCGTGACCACCCTTACTGCGCATGCGCAAACCCTCTCCACTTCCCCTCTCCACTCCCTCTCCACATCACCTCTCCCCTTCCCTTTTCCCCTCTCATTTCCCTTTCCCATCCCCCTCACCACTCCTCCTCTCCTCTCCCATCTCTCCACTTCCCCTCTCCCCTTTCCCCCTCACCACTCTACGTCTGAAACGCGGGCTCTACATGCCGAAACACTGCTTCGCATCGCCTCATGGTCCCCTTTAGCGGGAGATGGTGTGATTTTTATTTTGTAAGTCGTTTCGTTAGGATTGACGATCAAGTCATCAGTCATTTGTTCACAGGTGATCGGTGTACCAGACGAACGAATGGGGGAAGAGCTGTGTGCATGGATAGTACTCAAGGAGAAAGGCAAAGTCACTGATGAAGAACTGAGAGAGCACTGCGAAGAAAAGGTAAAGCACGTCGCTACTCTAATTCCAATGTGTTGCTCACATTTCAATAGGCTGCATGTCCTTTTACTAGGTGACTGATAAGAAAAAGTCCCCACCATATCCACAAAGTGAACGATGTTAGAGGAGCTTGCTCGGAGATAATCGGTTAAATCGTGAATGTTCCGTACAATTCCTCTACTGTCATAATAAAGACGTGACACGCTGTTATAGTAGCGATTGTGGTCAGGTTGTTGTCGAAGCAGAAGCGGTCACAGACCTTGAAGCTGTGGCCGAACGTGTGGGCGAGGAAATCGCGCTTGAAGCGCGCGTCGGCGCCACCAACTACAGGTAGCGACCGCTTTCAGCGCTTGGCCGCTGCATCCCGCGCCCATACCTTATCGAGGTTCCCTTGCCGTCGTTTCCGCGCTGCTTCGGCTTCGCGGGCTTGTATCTCGGTCTTGGCGGCGAGCACGCGCTGCTGCTGCCTTGCGAGCCCTCCGCTCCACCGCCTTATCTTCTTCGCTCATGTTATTAGTATCGAAACGCACTGACTGACGACTGTCGAAAGAGAGAGGAAGCGCGCAGTTGTGGCCCTCTAGCGGTCTCCTATCAAACAGAGCACGCGCCGGAGTGGAGCGAGCGCCGCATGCTACAGTTGGCTATGCTATATGTGGTTTTGCTTGCGTTAATATCATCATCAAGGCGCTCGAAGAACAAGGGGAAGAAGACTTCTCTTCCGCGCGAGCGTTCGCTGAGCCAAGCTAGCGGGAGCAATGAGAACTAGCGGCCACTACGGCGATGGACAAGCCCCGACCATAAGGAGAAATCTCCTAGAATAAACCACAGCTTCACCGCAAGGGCGAAGCAATGAATGCTATAGCAACAAATTGTAATGTTGTACGAAGTAAGGCTGGCAGCTAACACTTTTATATCCGGTATTGCGTAACTCTACAAAACGCTGGTGTAAGAGAATACGGCCACTCCAGGCGAGTGAAGCGGTTTTCGCAGTCTCTTCGCGTTCAGAGCGCAGCACGTAGTAGGGTATACGCGCCGCCCGCTGATGCCTGCCGAGATAGCGCGCGCGCCAGCGATCGCGACCGCGCCCCTTGTAATCAAAGTTCATAGTTGCTGCTCGAGCGACACTGGTTATGTTTATGACTGGTTATGTTTTTGTTCGCCCCCTAAATAACGCCTCTATGGCGATGTAGGTAATCTGTAAATAACTAAATAAATAAATAAGCTTCTGTGTCGTCACCCTGATTTGTGTCTTTACGCGTTGCCCTTGCTCTTCGCAGCTCACTCGTTTCAAGATCCCACGCTACTTCGTCTACAACCCGAACGTGCCAAGGACGGCCATTGGGAAGCCGCAAAAGGCCAAGATGCGCCCGCTGGCTGCAGAAATGCTAGGACTCGTCAAATGAACTTACTCATGACGAACTTAGGCGACAGAATGTTACGTCGTCATGCGATAGACGTACCACTGGGGGCCACTGAACGACGACTCCGGTCTCGCATGACCATAAAAGGTTTCCTTAAGCCGTTGTTGCAACTCGCGCTGATGAACGCCCTGCGTCATCGCATTCCTCCTTCCTAAAGGCGTCTCATGGCTGCGTATGTGTGTTAGACGGCGGACCTGCAACTCGGAGGCAGAACAGGCGTAACAGAAAATGAAATGGGGTGCGATAAATGGAGTGAACGTGTGTTACGGAATATAAAGTACTGGGAAACCTGATGTGCCAAAGGAACAAGGATAAACTTGATTTGTCCGGCAAGCGCTATGTATACTCAATGCTGCTTAAATAAAGAAGCACTGTAAATACTGCATTATATTGAGTGATTGCTTGCCCGAAATAAAACTCTGCATGTGAACTCAGAGCGCTCCGCTTCAATCATTACTGTTTAGTCCACTTAATGATCAATCCCCACAATGCGTGAGATCTGCCGGAATTTTTTAAGCCAGAATAGCCTGGCTCCATACTCGAAAACTCTATGCTTGAAGGAAAACCAGTCGTGGCTGGATGCCGCCATGAGTTTTCACCTACAACGAGCGCTATAGGATACCGTAAGTGGCGTTATTTATATTTTCAGATATTTCCGCGTGCGCGTGTAGGCCAATCCAACGACATCAGCATTACTGATAGTTTTGTCAACAATTACTAAGCAGTGAAGCTTTTAAAAAAGCCGTAAAGACTGCTTCCGGATGTAAGATAATCAGGCACTTGCGATAATCACTATCATAGATACAGTTCATCGTGAACATGTGAAAATCCTTCATTACAGCCATATGCCCTTTAACAACATCGTAGGGTCCACTTCGAAACAATTCTATATTCAGCAGAGGAAGTAAATCAAAGTAAACAACTTAGTCCCCTCACCTAACGCTGTAAGGATAGTGTACACGAAAGCCTATGCTCCTACGAGACACTCATTAAATTACTTTTATTTACTCGACTCCATTGTTAGTTCTATTACTTGGCCTGTTTCGGTCGTCTATACATTAGCACTGGTTCTACCTGGCGGTGCTTGGTCGCCGCGATGTTAATTCACATTTTATTGACCTTTAATTAACAGGGCATCTCATTCACCTCTAATTCATGTTATTAACGCTTCATTCTTCTTATGCACTGATTATCACATCGAATCGCTTGCCATAACTTTACCGAATAAAGTCCCATTTGCCCCTCCCCTCCCTCCCCCGAGCGGCACGCTTTTGGTTCGATACGTTTTCACGCAATGGCGGAAGCAGTATTCTTTTTAACACTAGGTGTTTTATGCCGGGGTCCACCAAGATTTTGATGACGTATTTCCGTCACGGAAATACGTCAGCAAAATGAATGCCATCAAATGGCAAATAAAAAGCTATAAGAAAAAAGTTCCGTTGACAGGAGTCTATACTCATGACCTCTCGGTCCGCGACGATGGCTGGCGGGCATTAAGCCCACTGAGCTACTGCCAAACACATAACGGAGGCTACGTGAGCGCGCCTTTTATCTTTCACAGTTTCCTCTCACAGTTCTCTTGCATGGATGGATGGATGGATGCTATTAGCGTCCCTATATAACGAGGTGGTGACATGTGTGCCACCAGGCTCGAAAAAAAAATACGCGCCGTTGCTGCGACCATCCCGTTCGGCGCGTTTCCAATAGAAGTGTAATTTCGCTTAACACACCGCGAGGTGGAGGGCTTTAGCCCTACCCTCACTCATAGCATCCATCCATATCGAAAAATAGCTCTCCGACGCTTGCCTGGCTGTCGCACCGCGTTCCCCGCTCGCCCTGTGAGAATTAACTGCCAGGCTAGAGGGAAGACACGGCGCGCGTAGCGTTCCTTTTCGCGTTTCACGACGCTTTGGAGGAGTGCATATCGAGTATCAGTGTTTATTACGTGCTTGTTGAAGCCACCTTCGCGCCGGATTCACCATATGCGGTGTCCACGTATATGTTAAGAACTTCAGCTACCGCAAGCGTTAAATCATGATCATGGGCGTTAGTCGTCGGTACGGAATGAATGAAACTACGTTTATTCCACTTTCAAATGCGCCCAAGGCGCTGCGGTGGAATCGTCGCTACGGAGATGTGCCACTAGAACAATAGGCATTATACAAGCTCTGATATACCAATGCACTAAAGCAATCAACTACTTCTGTGACGACACGTTTCACTTTCGTGTTATACCGATTCCTATGACAAAGGGATCAGCCATCTTTATTTCACACATGAGCCACGTGTGGATGTCGCCTTAAAAAGATCTCAACGACGTGACCGCTGTCATTCTGCGTGCGCAAATCGATAATAGCATGTTTGAAGCGACGAAGTCTACATAGTGCCATTTTTACCACATTTCTTTGGCGCGACACTACGATGTGAAGCTCTTTCTCATACGACATACATAAAATGCTGTTTCACATATAAAGCAGGGAATACGCAGGGAATAAGTAGGGGATAAAGCAGAAAATGCTGTCACCTTGAACAACGCGGTGGCAACCCGACAGCAGTCCAGAAACGCTTGGAGCAATGGCGAATTTCTGTTCTGCATGATTTCTACCACAGTGGTGGCACATTCACAAGGAATTTTTCATTCCCATCGTGGCACCTGCACGCAACGAGCGGATCATTCATCATTCATCGCGTATTCGATCAAATTCGCATAAAGTCGCACACGTGTGGACGCCACCTGCACGGGTTGGTTTAAAACTCCAACCACCTCTCCGTGGCCTCCGCGATCAGCTCCTGCAGGGATCGCCGAGGCCACGCTCTGTTTATGTTGTATTATTGTTCTAATCTCTTCACTTTGGCGCTCAGCCCTTCTCCATATTGGGCCACAGAAACAGTACCAAGTTCCTTTCCTTAAATAGAGGAGGCGCTCCCTTAAAAATACGTACCCCCCCCCCCCCCATCAATTACGTAAATCTCCTCGCGCGCGCCACGAGACGAGCTAGCGCGAGGATGACAGGCGTTCCTGTTCTTGGTGACAAGTAGGTGCGAATAATTCCTTCCAAGAACAAAGGCGTTCGTCAGAGCAGAGTGCCGCTTCCTTGGACAAGACCATGGATACGTCTTCGACGGATAGTCGCAACCAGCGCTGGACGAGCGACAAGGAGACGCGTCTGATCGGCCTCTACGAGCGACACACGTAGCTTCTCTGGGATAGCCGGTCACCCGCACTACCCGCGACAGGGACAGGCGGAACGCGCCATGAGCAACATCGCGCAAGGATTCAGGACGAATTTGACGGTGAGCCTGCCCTGAATCGCCTTCTGGGATAGCTATAACGTACACATGTGCGTTCGTATGACAAATTCATATTGTTGACGACGATGTGGATGCGGCTTGAAGACGACTGACAGAGATTGAGACGGGACTACACCGTCGACGGGACACACACAGCAGGCACGTAGGCAAGGGGGGGGGGGGGGGGCCCGGGCCCCCCCGAAATTCGTCCAGCCTTTATATTCCCGGGCAACTTTTTTTTTCTTTTTGCCATGAAAAGACTTTCTTTCAATAATTAGGCCTTGGGCCCCCCCCCCCCCCACCCCCCGAAAAAAAATCCTGGCTACGTGCCTGACACACAGCGCTGTGTGTCTTGTCTCAACTCTGTCCGTGTCACTTAATATCTTTTTTTTAGATGTTCGCTCATACTAGTCGCACTGAATTTATTGAAGATCATATTTTGCAGTCGGGCGTTTCACGTAACACCCGCTGCCATTAGACGCCTACTTTTAAATATGTAGCATTTATGCAGAATCAAGCGTATTTGACATATGTGTACAGCACCGCATTCCGAGAATCATTCATGACGAGACGCCGACGGGGCGTCGAAATGAAAGCGCGTGAAGCGTTTATCTGCGATAGCTGGTACCCCCCCCCCCCCCCCCCGCGAGAAATACTATATATCTCCTCTGTGCATATGCATGTTTTTATAACATTTCTTCTTGGTACCTGAGCGTAGGAAAGCCGTCTGCAATTGCCCTGGAACGTACGTGGCAGTGACATACGTTGGTATGGGTTTCAAATGGTGCCTAATAAAATGTATGACCGAAGCATGCGTCCGAAATGTACCAACATTGAATACTGTCAGTAACTGCGTCAATTAGCATTGCAGCTCTCCTTAGTGACGGTAATCTGGTGTACGTGGTAAAATCACGTCATGTCTCAAATCACCTCTTCACATCTCTCTAATTATAAGCAAAACGATACGGAGTGCCTTTACTGCATGCGTCTGTCACTTCAATTCAGCGCTCTCTTTTCTTATCGCAGTGGTAAGCGTGAAAAATAAGATCAAGTGGCTGCGCGACTACTTCGTGAAGGAGCTGAAGAGGGAGTTAGGCGTGACGGTGAAGAAATCCTCGTACCAGATGCCCCCCTCTCGAGGCTACGTGTCCCGCTGGGAACACTTCCACAAGTGGGACTTCCTGCGTGGCATCTTCAGTGCCCGACTTGTGCTCGTCTTCTACCGCCAACGGCTCCCATTCCGTGAGTGCACCATGAGGCGTCTAAGTATAGCAGTTTACGTCGGGGACTCAATAGTGGTGCGTTCGTGAATTCGACAGAAGCATGTGGAATCAACTGAAGCAGGAACGAACCTTCTTTCTTCAGATTTAGAGCTTGTTCACTTTTTTGCACTTGTTCTAGAAACATCCTCGTGGTCATGAGGTTTCTATAGGGGTAGAATAGTCATTCGCGTAATCAGCTCGGTTAGTCTCGCTGTTGAGAACTAATGCATAGCAGCCACAAAATTTATTGCTCAAGAAGCACCATAGTGAAAGTAACAAGCACAAGAACGCTCGAAATATTTCGCAACAGTGTGATTGTTTGCCTTACGCATATCCCCACACGATGAGAAATTGCTCAAGGATAAGCATCGCTAGAGACGACGTTTCTAAGAAAATACTTGTCTCCTTCTCGAAACGTTGGCTCTATAGCGACTACGTTCCGTGTTCGACGATAGCCCACCACGTCAAGCCTCTTTCTGGTATCATCGTGTGTACCCGCAGGAAAACCAGCGCGATTCTCGTGACAAGCGGCCACCGATCCCCATTGGTGAATCCGAAGAAGCCGAGAAGCCACCTTCCGCGCAAGACTTCTCTTCGGACGACAGCAGACCGCAGACTCCCTCGGCAACACCCAAGAAGGACGCTGCGAGTGATCCAGCTCCCGTGACGGTGCACGTGTGCGAGCCGTGCACTCCTTCGCACTCCAGCAACGCATCGACACCATCTTCATTAGTCAATGGAACGAGGCGTTCGGAAGATCGTGAGGTAGGAAAAAAAAAGACCTTTATTGGTTGGTTGTTTCAGCTTTCTTGCATTTGTCTATGGTATACAAATAACCTCAGCGGTAACGTTGCGTAATCTCGGTCAGCGTAGGCTACCCACTGTTATAACAGCCGCATAGTTTTCAGCCTTGATCCAGTGGCAACTCTTCACGGACATTGATAACAGCATGAGTTTTGTCTGCCCGAATTTTGTGTTACTTTGCGTGTGACACAATTTTTCAATTGAACTGGAGTAATACTGAAAGGCGAGCTAGTTGGTACATACACACCGTAATAAATTTTTTGGCGCAGACTAACACATGGACAAAGAGGGGGAACGACACCAGGTGACATATGGTCGGTTATATATGTTTTCCTTTGCTGAATAAAGCCTTCAGTTGATAGTAGCGCTGGTGTCGTTCGCTCTCGTTGTCCGTGTGTTTGTCTGCGCTAGAAAAGTTATTACGATGTACAATTTTTCAGTCATGTTTTTAGGTTATTGTCTCACTGAATGGCTTTCTGTAAACTGCTTGAACATTGCTTACATAATGAATTACGGTTATGTATAAAGCTAACGTTCGCTTTGTACAAACATTTTGTTATTTGCCAACAAACATGCGATTCTGAGAGTGTTCGTTGAACTTCAGCCACCGTCGCAGCAACTGCCCATTCCTTTGCCGTTATTACATATTCATTAACTTTATTTTGTCGCATTGGTTGCTTGCTATATGCAAGAAGCGCGCCCCTTGCGCGGTCGATCAACGCTTAATTAGGCCACTTTCTATAAGTACGCTCACAGAAGAGAAAATGCGCTCCGTTCAAGAGCTGTCCAAGGTTTGATGCTTATGATTCCGTCCAATTTGGGCTGTATTGGAACATCGACATGACGTTGAAACATAAAGATTTGGGCTTTTTACAATAATGTAAGGTGAACAGCGCGGCTTCAAAAGGAAAAAAAAACTAAATGTTCTCGTGTTTTCCTTTTCCTAACAATGTACCTAATGTTGCAACACATCTATAAAATATGACTTTATTTCAATTCAGCGTTCCCCTGCTGTGACGAAATCGGAGATGTGGCATTCGACATGGGACCTCTCATAGCGAAGCACATTTTGATTTTCTTATTATAGTAATGTTATGCGCCATCGATGTACATCGACTCGCGACGTGCACGTCATGGTCGGAGCCACCACATTTGTGCTGTTCCGATGTCGCTGGCGCATGAGCTGCCCGCGGGTACTAGTTGAGGGCAAGTCTTAAAAAGTCCCTTTGCTGATGCGGGACCTCGATCCCACATGGTATGTAAGATAAGACTAGGGGGAGGGTGTGTTTACGGTCACCCACTGCTGATCTTTGGTCAGACGAAGCCAGGACACCCTTCCTCCATCACCACCACCTTTCATGGCACCGTCCCTCCCCCCATATTGACGTCCTGGGAAAGGGTGGTGCTTCAAATGGTATAACTTGGAACATCTTAAACAAAGTAAAGTAAATGATCAAAGCAAATAGCGCGAAAAAACGTAATACTAGACGAAGAAGGCTACAGCACAAGCGCATACTAACAACTGAACTTTTATTAGAAAGACGAAAATATATAGGCAGCCCAAACCACATGTTCACCACGAACACTACCGAAAACCTTAGATGTGCGCATTCAGCTACGTTATCTCTGCCTTAGTTAACGCAAGGGAAGGCCTATATATTTTCGTCTTTCTAATAAAAGTTCAGTTGTTAGTATGCGCTTGTGCTGTAGCCTTCTTCGTCTAGTATTACGTTTTTTCGCGCTATTTGCATTCATCATGAATTACGAACTCGCCCAACAATCAATCCTTCTAAGTAAAGTAAATCGGGAGTTTTCCAACCGAAACTCCGTATCGTCACCAACATGCAAGGAAAACAACCCATGATCGATGGAGACAATGGGAGGTGGAAGGATTGCACTGAATGCCTGTGTATTAAGAAAACTGAAGCTGAGGAAACGCCTTGCATACACTTAGAGTACGAACCAAAACAAGTACTTATAAAAAAAAAAGTTAACCGAGCTATACAGCAGCAACCTACCCGTAAAACAAGTGGGCCGGACAACATCGTTATTGAAGTCAAACCATAATCAATTAGTCATCACTAAACACAGTCAACATCTTTGAGAGAAATCAGAACGACTGGGAGACCAGGAGAGGTATCTTTTTGCCCCAGTCCATCAAGGAGGCGACGCGAAAGAAGGCTCAAACTACACAACCGGTACTTGAATTATCCTACTAGTAAACTGCTCCTGAAGGTATTGCAGAAAACGCTAGAATTTTGGAGACAACGATGGCGAAAGAGGAAGCATATTTCAGGAATCGGCGCCCTCCGCATTGAAAACGTCGGATGTTTGATTACAACTTCAACAGAACATCAAAAGCCTTCGAATTCTTCTTTCATCATTTATAGCAATTAAGGCTTTTGGCTCGACTGACCCCTCCAAGCTCTGGGCATATACTATGGATATTGGTGCTCTCCAGCGCCTTAGAACTCCACTAAGACACCCCTGCAGCGGTCAAGAACGATTACTAAGAGAAAGTTCGAAACGCAGATTGGTTCATGGTTCAAAGAGTTAGGTGTATTGTGTCACCTTCCTCATTTAGCTAACACACAAAATTTGTACTCACACATAACGAAGGTCACTCCGCTTGCTGCAGCGGCCGCATTTTCTTGCGTCAGCGTTTCGTCGAGTTACGCCCGGTTGCATGCTGAAGGAGTGCGTTGCTAGCCTTTATGGTTAAAGCAGCGCAAACAACACGGACGAAGGAGGAGCCACAACAAGCGCTCGTTGTCTCCTTCTTCGTCTGCGTTATTTGCGTTGCTCTAACTATGATGGAACCTTACCAACTAGCCCAATTGTCCACCTTACTTCGTGTAGAAATTCAATCTGTTGCTGTCGCGATCATTGCTTCGCCCTTGCGGCAAAACCGTGACTTTTTCTTTCGAGTGCAGTTTCTGAGTATCCCCAAGTAAATCTTCCGGATCATATTACAATGTTTCCGAATTATTTTTGCAGCCGGCCCCCACAAGCCAGAAGCAGGGCGAGATCGTTGTACCAGCGTTCAGACTACCGTCATCGGATGATACAAAGGGACGAGACTCGCCAGCCGGCTCTGTCGACGGCACCAAGCACGGACAGAGCAACGAACCTGGCGTTGCAGATGTCGACGACACCCCCTCTGTAGATCCATTCACCCTATTCGTGATCTGGCAGCTCCGACAGATGAGCCCGTACCAAAGAGATTTAGCCATGCTGCGCATACGGCAGGAACTGTTCGAGGCGAAATACACTGCCGACCCAAGCGTGGCTGCTGAAGGGGCAGCGCATTCGAGTGCTCTCGGCGGTGTCGCGTGTTTTCGTGCTACGGAAGGGCAGCAAGCCACTATTGCGACGGAAGGGCAGCAAGCCACTATAACGCACCAGTCGCGAACGGCCTGTACCGGACGGCCCCAGTCGCCCATTCTGACAGCTTACGTTGACAGCAGCAGCACCACACAGACGACTGCCGGTACCAAAGCAGACAGCGTTTGCTCTAGAAATATTGAAGCGTCATTCTCCTAGCCGATCCTTTCATGTTGCCATACGTAAAGAAACGAAATAGCTTATGTACTTCATATATTATGAATAAATGTATACGGACACTCCGCACAAGCTGTCTTGGTGTGCGTATGTACTCGCCTGCTACAACCAGTTGTTAGAGCTGAGTATTGGCGGCTGCTGTTGAATTAGACCAATTTCTTGAGCAGCAGTTCCGGACCTGGTGTGAGATATCCTATATTTTTTATAACCTTCCCAGAAGTTTCCCTACCACTGGCAAGCGCAACTCGAAGGGGCAAAGCTATGAAGCATACGCATTTTTGCACAAATAGTTACCATTGCGGTTTTACCAAGCGTCGAAAGTTGGCTTGTGAATAGTTGTTTTTTTTTTATTCAAACTTCCCTGATAGTTTTACGCGAGGATAATTCTCTTCGAAGTGCGACTGCATATTCGGTATATTTTATAGCCGATATATGAATCAGTCGCAAATTTCTACTACATATACCGGATGTATAATCAAGAACCGACGAACAAAATTATGTGAAGTTTCTGGACATTTGATATATCTGCTTCTTCTTACTAACGAGGTGAAATACAGGGCATAAGCTCAGCGAAACTGTGTTTAAGAGCTTGCTATCCCTCAGAGCAAGCGCACTTCTTTTACTTATTCTCAAGAGAGAAAAAATACGCAAAAATGGGTGAGGCTTGTTTGAGCGTAAATCATCATCATCATCATCATCAGCCTGTGAGCGTAAATATTTGCACGCAATTCCTTCACTCCTGGGAAGGGAGTTCTGAGGCGCAGAACAGGAACACCGACGAAAGAAAAGACACGGACAGGCGCACAGCAGACGTTACTACGCTAGCCTTCACTGCTCGGTGGCGAGCAGCCGCCGCCGCCACTTCGTGACGTCGCGGCTGCAGTCTTCAGGCCTTGAAATCTAGAGGGTACAGCTTCCTCACCCTCACATCCCTTTGCCACCGTTACTATACCATACATGTCTATGCAATGCTTTACCTTCTCCCCTCAGCCTCACTTCCCTTTCCCACCCCCTTGCTGTAATATACTATGCAAGGCCATGCTGTGCTTCACCCTCTCCCATCCTCTTTTCTCTCCTCCTCACCTCACATCACGCATCCTCCTCAGTTCGCTTCCCCTCCGCCCTTGCTTTATTACACTAAGTTGTACCATGCGTTTACACTCCTCCACCTCTCCTACCGTTGCACTGCATATCTATACTCGGCTTTCCTCCACTCTTAGCTTCGCTCTGCCCCGCTTCTCCAGTTTTGTGCTACCGACAAACGGCGCTGCCCCAAGCTTTAACAGCTCCGCTGTTTTAAATAAAAAAAGTTACACCATCTCCCACTAAAGGGAACTATGTGGGTATGCGAAGGAGAGCATGGGTCGACTTAAAGTTCCGTTCATCACGGGCACCTTGCTCGATGTTAACGCGTCTTTGCAAGTGGAGCCCACCATGAATTCACTGTAGTTGCTCTTGCTGTTGCTCGTCCCGAACTCTTGTGGAGCACGCCACGCGAGTTCATCGCGCGTCTGTAGAATCTCGTTCTCCGACGCCATCACGTAATTGCTGAGAGAGTGTATGGGGGAGAGGCCACAGCGTCTTACACAAGCCCGAACGCGCTAGCGCGTGCCAGTACACGGGGTCTTGTCTGCGTTACGCCAAGCTAGGACAGCATACGGCAGCCCGGGCCCCTAAAGTGCTCTGCACGTATCATCAAGGCGGTCGAAGAACAAGACGAAGAAGACTTCTCCTTGGAGCGAGCGTGCGCTCAATATGTTACAGATGGTTATGGTAGGTTTTAGAAAGCGGACGGTCGCCAGTGGAACTACGGACAAAGCCCAGCGCAAAAGCTGCTTCACGCCTAAAAGAACGCCAGGTTTGCGCGGAACACGCAGCGCAGTCACAGCGAAAGCTGAAGGAGCGTCCATGCTAGTGCCCGTTGTAAACTCTCCTGGGACTACTACAAGTACAGCTGCAAGAGACCAACAGTGCCATAATCGTCATAATTTTGGGTAGCAGGTAAATACCCACTATGATATCGCTCATTCTGCGGGCAAGCAATGGCACCCGCTACACATCTACAAGGCATTATGCGCGCTTTGTTGATGCGTGGCTGCAGACGGTGAAGAACTATGTCTGAGCCATTTGTAATGGGTTGGAAGCTTGAAACAACCCACTCGCCCGTGTACTTAGGCTTAGGTGCACGTTAAAGAACCCCAGGTGGTCGAAAATTCCGGAGCCCTCCACTACGGCGTCTCTCATAATCAGATCGTGGTTTTGGGACGTTAAACCCCAGATATTATTAAATTGAAACAACCCACTCGTTACGCGATTCGCGCTGTGTGACGCCTGGTCGTTATTTTAATTTTTACCACGCTATATTGATATGTTAACATTATTTCTTGGCCGACATCTGCGGACATGCGAGGCACTCTTTGAACATCTGTAAGGCATTATGGCCACTACGTTGTGGAGTATCGAAGATGCGTGTACTTTATATAGTCTGGATACCGCATAGGAATCGTGCGTCTGTATCGCTTATGTCTGGCAAGATGTGGATATCTGTTTCCGATGCATAACAGAATGTACCATGCAGCTTAAGTAATTATGTCATATCACCGTGTGAAAGTATTAACGCTAGCTGAACTCCGCTTCTCACGCTGATACTGCTGCCACTGAGCCAACCCAGAGAAACGAAAGGCAGCGACAATACTTTATCTTCCCGCCAACACCCTCTAGAGAGGGCAGGAGATGTGGTCTGCGCGTCCCTATTTATGAAGCAGAGTCACGTGATGGCACTGACGCCATTTCCACAAACGCAAGCGTCCGCTAAGCTTACGTGGGTTGGGCCAAGTCAATCTTGAGAGTGGGCAACATTTGTTTCTTAACTAGGTCAACTTTTATTTCAGTTCTCGCATTGGATATGGTCAATTTTTTTTTCGTGTGGTCCAGGTTGGTTCGAACTGACATTGAAACGTGATGTGAACACTTGGCGATGTGGGTTTTCTTGCCATCGGATGTTAACTCCGGAGGGAGGCCGAAGGTTCCTCTTCGTGAGGCTTAAATGCTTTCGCACTGATAAGAAATGACAGACCATTGGTTTGTCATTGCTGAAAGAGCTGGTAGGGGAGCGTAGCAGTGTATTTCGTCAGCTTGCAAATGACATTCTCAGAGCATAGCAACGTTATCAGCGATGGCGTCGCCATAAAACGTGTATAGGATCACCCCCTGATCTTCAGTATACATATGAAAAAAGATTTCAAGCCTTCGGCCAGGTCGCCTACCAACTGTTTTTTGTTTCTTTTTTTTCTGTTTTTTTAGTCCCCGCTTTAACAACCATTGCTCAGTAGAAAGAACAAACACTGAGGTTTCCTATTATTGCTACATGCATGAACCAGAATCTTCAAGTGTGAATCCTTCCGAATCCACCATTTCCAAAGCTGCTGCGCGGATGCGTAAAGAATTAATGATCTTACCCATTGCGTCGTATTCCATAGACCACTATAGTAAAGAAGCCCCCCCCCCCCTTTTTTTTCCTGCATGTAACCCACCCTCACTTTGTATGACTATGCTGCATACCACACTCATTTTGTTTGGCTCTGCTACATTTGGGCTCAGTCATACTTCCGCGCAAACGTGATTCCCTGCTAGATTGGCAGTATATTGTTTAAAAAAAACGTGAAGTGTCCAAACCTATTACCTGAAAGTTCATAGTATATTTATTACGCAAACACAAAACGAAAGTGTTCGTCCCTCTCCACATCTCATTGTGTGCCACATTTGTTCTGAAGCGGTAAGAAGTCATGCCTGCGTGTGGACGTCATAAAGCCGCAGCGACAGCACTGGCGGCGTAATACCCAGCCACTGCACCGAGAGCTGCGAGCGTGATGTAGACTGCGCAGTGGCACCCTGCGGCTCCCCAACTCTGGCAGCAGGCGAACAAGCTGCCTTCTGAGACGTCGCCAATGGAGGACTGTACGCAGGCAGCCATGGAACCAGCCACGACTCCGTCGGACCCGAATCCTAGGCAGTGAATGATGCACAGTAGCCAGCAAGGCGTCAGCAGTCCGATCACGGCGCCCACTGCGATACAGGATTCGATGCGGAAGCGTGGTTAGCTGGCCCGGTCATCGCAAAATAGGAAAAACACCAAAGATTAGCAAAATCCAGAAACAAGCGCTGTCTATTAACTGAAGCTTCATTCCTAAGAACAAGTCAATATAAGCGAAAGTTGATAAAATCCAAAGTTTGACGGTAACCCGCCTGGCCGGGGAAATGCATAGTGTAAACGCGAAAAGATACACCGACCAAAAGAACACAAATGCCCTCGCTGAACACGTGGAATCCACAGGCCACGAAATTGGCTGGTCAAGTACGCCTGTTCTGGCCAAAGAAAAAGCTCGCACCAGGCCTGCAACGTCAGGCTACGCACCTGCGCGTTGAAACTTTGATCAGTGCCGTGCTTGCACGTTTACTGAGCGTTTTGTTCAGACACGAACTGACTATGGCTCTTTTCACCAATTTGGTGTGGTGCAGAGTCGAAAGATTGTCCAGACTCTGCATCGCCACAAGCCGAGTTGTAGGTAAGGAAGAAAAAATGCGGCGTGAAACACCGGAACCAGTACGTCGACTGCACGAAAGAAGTCGTATATAGGTTGCCACTTTCGTGTGGAAGGCCTTACATTGGCCGAACAGGTCACTGCTTGAACCATCGCCTGCGCGAACATGCTAACAGGGTACAAAGGGGCAGTGATGGGGATTTGGCTATTCATTGCCGCGAGTGCGGATGTAAACCGTTGTTTGAGCGGTGCACTGCTGTGTTCCATGACGCGGATCAGCGCACGCGTGAGATTGTGGAGGCAGCCCAAATGCGACGTGAAGGTAGTGGTTGGGTAAGCATGACATCGATATCGTTGTCCAAGAAGGAAATAGCCTTCTTGGAGGGGGCACTAGCTCTGAGGGAGTAATTAGTTGATGCGCGCTTGTACACTGCGCACCTGTGACATTGTTTCTTCAGCTTAATTGGTTCTTCAGATGATCAATGACTCGGCCGTGGGAGTTTTTGATTGGGGCACGCAAACACGCCTGGTCGGTAAAGGTATAGTGGCTAGAAGCCATTAAAGTAAATGTACGCAGTTTCTGCCGGAGCCACGCAGCCCCTCACCGGTGCCCCCGATTGGCCTATCGCACGACGAATAAGGGCCGTCGCGTTTCCTATTCGCTTGAGTCGCGATCGTCGGTTGCCTTCGCACGCTTGCACTCGCACATAGAACAAACGACTGGCGAGGCGATGTCATCGCAACTTGGACTTTATATGGAACCTCATGGCTACGGCGACGGCTGAAATGCGCCTAACTGGTAAATGCGCATAATTGGTATCGCAATATCATCGAATTTACAAGACCAGATTGCTGAGCGAGTTCGTAATGCGTACAGGAAAACGGTAAATTGGGACAGTCCGTATGGATTTATAACTGCTACAGCCGAAAAAAATATCGAAGACGAACAGTAGATAAAGCACGTGGTCCTGTAGTTTCATGTCTACCCTGTTTTTCGCGCTGCATTTATGAGCTAATGCACCGCTAAGTACTCGCGCCGTGCACGCAAGCGCCTATACACGCAGTATTTTTATTGCGATAGCAATCATGTGGACACTCTCGATGGGTTTTTGCTGTCGCCGTCAAGCTCCGTACAAAGTCTAAATCGATAACATCGCCCCGCGCATGGTATGTTTTACTCGCAGGTAAAAGCGTGGCTGAAGCCGAGGTCAAACGAACCGGCCCATCCCGTCGCTCGGAGGGCGCATGCGATAACATCCCCCCGTAGGATAGGCCTGCCGTCGAATGCTGCTCAAGCAGCGGAAGCGCCCCGCCCGTCTTGAACAAGCATGAAGGGACGCGGGCAGCGGGAGGGGGGTGGAATGTCGCTCGAGCAGCAACTGTGAACTTTGATTACAAGGGCGCGGTCGGGATCGCTGGCGCGCGCGCTATCTCGGCAAGCATCAGCGGAGGGCTCGTACACCCTTCTACTAGCTGCGCGCTCAAAGCGAAGAGACTATGCGAAAAGTGTTGCTCTCCCTGGAGCGGCTGTATTCTCTTACACCAGTGTTTTGTAAAGTTACACGAGATTGGATCCATAAGACTTAGCTGCCAGCCTCACTTCGTAAACATTACAATTTGGTGCTATCGCATTCATTGATTCGCCCTTACGGTGAAACTGATTTTTTTTTTTCAAACATTGTGCACTTTGTTGCAGCCCTGAAAAATTAATATCCCAGTAGCCACCTTGGCAGGAAGCAATTGCTATATTTGTTAGTATAGGCTCTATGATTCCCCATTCAAGATTTGGCGTTCGATGGAGTGTTCTTCATTTTAGATAATTGCAGTGAATTGTTACTTAAACTGACCGTAAAGAACTTGTTTTTAATTTTAGAAGGACAGTATATTAAGCGCATGGTATTCTTATAACGCAAACGTGGATTTTTTTTAAAGATTAGCATGAGTTATCTGAGGCAACCTCTATGTAAATGGCCAGCTATGTGTACGAGCCGTGCTACGCTACCGCGCGCGTTGTAAGCGTGTACGGTCGACGTTTTACTTATCTTTAATTTCGCGTATTCGCTTTGTACGAGATCTGAGCTGGAAGTAGCACATAGCAAGCGGCTAACGCAATTGTTTGAAAGGATATATCCGTGGAAACTTAGCGATAATTAGCGTAAATTAGTTCATAAAGATGTCAGTCAAGTAGTAATCACTGCAAGTTGATCTGTTTAACAAAATATAAAAACGCCAGGCCTGCTCTAAAACCGCAGCACAGTCACAGCGAAAGCTGGAAGAGCGGCGTTTCTAGAGCCCGTTAAGCTCTCTTGGGGCTACAATACAAGTACACTAGAAAGGTACCCACTACGCCATAAATCACAATTTTTGTGAAGTTTGGAAGCACCTACTAAGCCATTATTCGTCATTCTGCGGAGAAGCGAGGCACCAGCTACACGTCTGTAAGGCATTATGTGCACTTTGTTCACGCGACAACTGATGACGATGAAGAATTATGGCGCAGCCCTTTGTAATGGGTTGGAATGTTTAAACGGCCCACCAGTTATGTAATTTGCATTGGGTGACGCCCGGTCGCTATTTCCCTCTCCCGTCATGCTGTATAACATACGTTGACGTGGGAAAGAGACGGGGGGGGGGGGGCGAAGAACTTTACTGAGACCCCGAGGAAATGTATCATGCGCTTATGGGCTTCCTTGGCAACCAATACAAGTGCCCTTGAGAGGAACCCACTACGCTATAAATCAATGTAATTTTACTGAGACCCAGAGGAAGTGGATCATGCGCTTATGGGCTTCCATGGCAACCAATACAAGTGCACTTGCCAGGAACCCACTACGCTATAAATAATTGTAATTTTTGAGAAGTAGGGCAGCAGGCACTCTGCCATTTTTCGTCATTCTACGGAGAGCGTTGGTACCTGCTAAACCCATGTAAGGCATTATGCGCACTTTGTTGATGCTGTGCCTGATGACGATGAAGAATTATGGCAGGATCCTTTGTAATGGGTTGGAAGCATTCAACAACCTACTCGTTGCGCAATTCGCATTGTGTGATGCCTGGTTACAGAATTCGCGTTGTGCGACGCTTGGTGCTTATTTTACTCTTCTACCACGCTATATTGCATATGCTAATGTGGTTCCTTCCCGACATGAAGCCTGTATAGGACCTTTTAGCAAAGCAGTTTCAAGCACCGGCATGGCTTAGAGGTTGAATACTGGGCTCCCACGCAGAGGGCCCAGGTTCGAACCTCGTTGCATCCTGGAATTTTTTTCTTATTTAGTTTTTTTTTCTTATTTCGAGCGATAGTGGTTACGGACACCGGCGGCGGCGGCGGCGGCGGACAACTACGGCGCCAAAAACGGCCGGTGAAATGATCTCATAACAGCTTTCGCTGTAAAAAAGTCAATGACAACTTTCATTTAGTCGCTAATAACAGCGTCGGCTTAATACAACTCCCAGTTTCATTTGGTGTGTGTGAGTCTGAAGGCACGAATAACTGTCGGTCTATGTAGGTTCGCGACATGTGTAGACACCAAAAGACAACAAATGGCTGAACAGTGCTCTGCAGTAGCCTTACCAACAAGCACTTGTGCGGTTCAGTCACGTTGTCTTTGCGCGCTTTCTTATATGTATTCAGGATGCTCGCTTAGCAGTGTATATACAGCAAGAGAGCCTATTAAAGCTACACAGGACCTATACGCTCGTGGCAATAATTGCTGAGTGGTAGATACGCCGACACATCGTAAATATTTGTCAGAGTATCTCCCTGAAATTATGAAACTACAAATGCCGCATCGATTTCCTTCGCATTCTTTTTTTTTTTTAATCTCAGAGATCAATCGTGAGGAACACATTGCGAGTTCGTATTCTCCCGTCAATTTCTACTGCCTATATGGAAACTCCGTAACACCATCAACGCTTTCTCTTTCTTTCTTTTCTTTTTTTTTATGCGGGGTAGTAGTGCGACGAAGCCTGTTATTTATTAGCCGTTTCTCAAAAGAAAAAAAAAACGAAACATTCTGCGATCAATTGTTTCTGTGTGCTGAGTAGCTCGAGACCTAAAATTGGTTTGGCTACTACGATGTTGTAACACTGACAGGTGGTTATATATCTCAGCGCAAAACTTGCATGTTGTCGTTTAGAGCAAAACCTATGTGCACCTACTGTGTCCGAACTTCTCGAATACTTGCGCACATTTTTACAGTGTCAACGAATCGGAGTGCGTGCGCTACATGAATAGGCTTCCAAAGCAACGTCGAGCGGCGCCACATACTGTGTGGCAGTGTTGTGGCCGTGGAAATGTCCACGGCCACAACACTGCCGCCCCGACTTCCGCGCACGCGCAGCGCTCTCGGATTGCACCTGTGGCGCGTCACAATGTAACTATCGCTGACTAGCAGTGCTCGGGCCGAATGAGGAGCGCCTGCGCGCAGGTCTCCTTGCCGCCGCCAAATCCGGCGACAAAGCAATTTCGCGGGCAGCGTCTGCCCCCAGTGACGCATAGCTCGGCCGCGCGAGCGTCGCGCCCGTACTTGAGCCTGGGTTGTCTATAGGGGCGTAAGTTTCTAAATGCACGCGAGCGTAGGTGACTAGACCTAAAGCGCGGTAATACATGAGTAAGAGCATGGTAGACGGACTTAGCCACTGGATTCAGTTTCTTTGACGGCTGATAACTCGCGCTATAGTACTGATAGTGCTGTAACAGTGATGCTACCGAGGACTTCTGATTTGGAGCAATTTTTGGAGCAGCAAAATTTCCGTTTTGGAGCACTTTGGAGCAGCAAAATTTTCGTTTTGGAGCACTTTGGAGCAGATAATTTTGCATCTGGGAGCACTCTGGAGCAGCGAATTTTACATCCTGGAGTGCACTACAGAAGCATATTGCAATAACATTCAAGCACCGGAATATTACTATGGGGCTCTTATGAAGGCTAGAAATATTTCGATTCATTGCAAATCTCATGGAAAAAATCATCTCAGGAGAACTCCATGCTTCACTCGCTAATGAAAAAATAAGGGCTCATGCAGTTGAGTGTTCTGAATTAACCTCTTCGGCGATTATTTTCGACACTAGCAAATAAACAGAATACCAGATCAATAACATTGTACTTTATGAAATAGCACTCTAAATACATCTATGTGGTTATCAGCAGACATTGTAGACAAACGCCGTGATGTACAGCAGTGCCTCAATGCCAAAGAGCCACTGTCCCTAATGCATTCCCCTAAGAAAACTCCAAGGCGAAAGCCAGGTTCTTTTTCTTCTCGATCGACGGGTTGATCCTCCCCCTCCTTCTCTGCAAGCTTTCTGCACCTCACCTGGTTTTGTGCTAGCTCCATGATCGGCGAACCGATTACGGAAGCAGTGTAAAGCGACGATGTCGTGATGGCGTCATCACGTGACATCACGATATATGACGCCATGGTGACGTCACAAGTTTTGACGATCTATGACGTGATGATGACGCCATCACATGATTATTTTTTGCATCAATCGATTGACGCCGCCGACAGTCAATTTTCGTGTTTGATAAGGCATCTGATGCTTTCGCATTAATATTGCGTATTGAACGTTAACAACCTGGCCTTACATACCAAACTGACCTCCACCATGTCACCTCCTTGCCATGCGCGAAACAGCTTCGCTTATCATCCACTTCACAGAGTGAAATGGCTCCTCAACTTTTTTTTAATGTTTATTGTGATAACAATTATATGGACGCTCTCCGCGGATTTTTGCCGTCGCCATTGCTGTAATTTTCTGTATAAAGACCAAATTAATAACATCACCCCGCGCATTCTAGCCGCGAGCGCTGACAACGAACGCGGCTGAAGCGGAGATTAAGCTAGCCGGCCGTCTGTCTCCGTCGCACGGACAGCGCATGAGATATCTTCCCGCGTGCGGGCCTGCCGTCGATTGCTCATCAAACAGAGAGGAAACGCCCCGCCCGTCTTTCGTAAGGAGCATGAAAGGACGCCAGGGGAGCGTGGGAGGGGGGGGGAGGGTACCGCATCGTTCGAAGGGCGCAGTCGCTTGCGCGCGCGCCATCTCGAGGCATCAGGAGACGGCTCGTAAACTTGCTGTGCTCTCAACGCTTACTTCGTGTATAGAGAACTCAGAGCAAGAAAACGCTTGGGTTCCTGGAGCGGCCATATTCCCTTAAACCAGTGTTTTGTTGAGTTATGCGCGATCGAATCCAAAAGAGTTAGCTGCAAGCCTTACTTCGCTTAACAATACAATTTGTTGGTATCGCATTCATTGCTTCGCCCTTAAGCGAAACTGAGTTTTTTTTTACCCGTCAGCTATTGACGCCCGAAAGCGAGAGGCGGACGTGTAACATGGGGTAGCCGCTTCACTGTGGGCCGTCAGCGACGGGCCCGCTACTGACAGCTGCGTATTTGCGGCTGCTCCGACCAGGATATATGCTTTTATTAATGAGATGACATTTTTAAAAAGCAAGCAAAAATTCGAATTGGAACCCTAGCACATGAGCTCGAAAGGGCAGGGCCATTTAGGGGGTATTTACTGCAGAGTGATTAAACTCGGACGTGCTGGTATAAGCAATTACGAAAAAGCTCTTCCGAATGAAGATCCATGGATAAAGTATATCTGAGGAAAAGTGTGAACGCGTTTCCACCGTTCGCGTGCTCTTCCATGAACGCGAAGCAAGGAAAATTCGATATTGTTCCATATATATACTGCTAGCGATCCCAGATTTCATTCCGCGATGTCCGGAAACAGAAGTGACAGACATTTTAGCAGCACACATGTAGTAGTTATTACTGAACATTGCTTTCCTTACGTGCCGTGCGACGCTTGAAACGAGCTATCAGCAGCGTTTCTAGAACAGACGACGTCCGCCGATGAATCGCCGTCGCACTTTCTCGCTACCGAGAGGCCTAGACGTCACGAGCCTCTGCGGAGAGCGCGTTTTGCTGTCGAGCCGACTTGCAGAACAGAAGCTGCATCGGCACCGTGCATGGCATCGAGGCTTATTCGGGACGCACGCGCGAGCGCTATATTTATTCAGCGGAATAATGCTTGGTCCGTGGTTGTGACTTTGGCAGCCCTAAGATCAAGCTGCACATGTTCTGACGCGCCGGCCGTGCGATTGCCGGTGATAGACGCCCCCAAACCCGAGACTTTGGCGCAGTTTGGCGCAATTTTCGTCGATATTATCAGGATGGCGCAGTAAATACAATTTGGCGCACTTTGGCGCAGTTGGCGCAGGCGTGGAATCACTGCTGTAAGATTCTTCACTCTTACTACAATATGACGATACCTAACGAGGAAATATCAGGCCACTGTTGCGGGTAAACGAATCACTCCAATTAATAAAACCGCACCTCCTGCTGCCGCCCAGGCTGCTGTGGTAGAAAGAACGGCCATGTTGCAAAGCTGAAAAAAAAGGAACGAAATGATGGTTGGTTAAATTGATCAATGCTTCACGGGGACTGGTCACAACACGAACACGATAGTGAAATTCCGGCCGATCCCACGCATTGTGGGAATCGATTTCATGCGAAGCAGTCGGCAAGCATAGCTGCCAGTGTCGCATTTGTTTTGTTTTATTGTTTTTTTTCTATGGAACCAAGCGTTACGAAGTGTATCGACGTCTTTGTGTAAATTTTGCAGTTGTGGGCATATCGAGCGCTTACCAGGCACGTGTACTACCCTGACGTTTAAAGGGTTGCTCATGGTCCAATGTAAGATCGTTACATCTCATTAGAGCATATACGTCAGCTTTATCGAAACGAAGTGCACGTTACGGTGCGATGACGTGCGTATCATAAACAGTAGTAGCTGGCATACTTCTCAGTGGTCGAGCAGCGCTTGGCCATAGTTTTCTGGATCATAGGAATACATACTTAATGTTCGTTAGATTGTTACCAAAGCGATTAGCCAACACTGCAACCACAATTGACGTTGCCCAGATATGACGTGTGTATAGGATCTTTTTGCGAATTAGTTCCAAGCACTGGTGTGGCTCTGTGGTAGGACACTTGACTGTAACGCAGAGTGCCCGGGCTCGATTCCGGCTGAAACCGTGATTTAAATTATTTGCGCCTATCGAGTTTTTCCAAGACACGAGCTCCTTAACGCTATCGTGTGAACATTTCAAAAGTCTATTCTCGTCGTTGGTCGGTTCATATAGACTGTTACTCACCTGTAGTGCATAGCCACATTCCGTGGGCCCTGGTAGGCGGGTATGTGCACATGTGACGGGGGGAAAGGGTTCCATGACGTATGCAACAAGCATATCACGATATTCATTTAATAACCTGTTAAACGTGTTGGTCATCTACCCATGTCCTCTTATGCTAATATTGGTTTATACAAAGTTAAGGAGCCGACCAGGAGAGCGCCCAGACGTAGGCGGATAGATAGATAGATAGATAGATAGATAGATAATAGATAGATAAATAGATAAATAGATAGATAGATAGATAGATAATAGATAAATAGATAAATAGATAAATAGATAAATAGATAAATAGATAGATAGATAGATAGATAGATAGATAGATAGATAGATAGATAGATAGATAGATAGATAGATAGATAGATAGATAGATAGATAGATAGATAGATAGATAGATAGATAGATAGATAGATAGATAGATAGATAGATAGATAGAAAAACGCTCAGTTCCTCTGGTCGGCAAAGAAATGCTTCGCATTTAGAAAACGCTTCAAATACGCCTTTTTTTTTGAAGTTTAACTGCTCTCTAAAAAAAAGAACGAGTGAAAAGGATGTCTTTCTGTCCAGCGACGATGGTCTATCTTGCGTGGCTTTCCTTGTGTTATCGCCGAGGGCCCGGCATTTCCTGGTCACGAACGGCATGCGCGTCATCAGCGTGTCATATCATTCTCTATCGTAATTTGGCAACCACTGAGTTTTCAAGAAAATAAACGCAAGCAAGCCAGGTAACGATTATCGTTGTGGAGCAAAAAGACGCCCCTTTTACTCGACCTTTTCTTGAGTGTGAAGTAACAAACACTATAGGGCGTACGCCGAAATTGGGTACGCAGTGCGTGCACAATACGATGCGTCCGCTGCAAGCGAAGCGCGCCACAAAACATTAACCTTACCTTGCCGTGACACGCTTCGCTCAACTACGTATGTCATATGCGAGAAGTAAGTGTTTTCGAGCGCTTCTCAGTGCCACCGACGTCACAAATAAACTAGGCTTCCATAACAGCAAGACCTCCGCGATCTGCGCGCAGGGCCATCTCGATAACTAGGATAACGGCCACAAGCATAGAAGTCAAGCCGCTGCAATGGCTGCCTGTATGATTAACGTCGCACTTCGGTGCTTGCTTGACCTTTGCCGCGTACCAGGGCCCCTGAACTACCTCCGATAATCTTTTTCAACATTTCAAGTAAACGCGCATCGAACTCAGAATGTTGTCACGATCATCAACGCCAAACGCGGGCGCGTCACAAATTCCAAGAAACCATCCCTTGTCCTCTGCGGGCCTTTCGGGATCTCCAGCGTTGGTCATGACGTCAACATTTGTGTCTCATTATGTTATCTATAAAAAGAACCGATTTTTCTGCTCGCAATTACGCGCGCTCGCCGCTCTTCCTCTTCGCACAGTGAGGAAGAGAGACGTGCCGACGAACGGAGCGTAGAAAAAGAAAGAGCGAAACGAGCGAGGGCCTGTTTGGATCATCAAACGGGTGTAAACGGCACCGTTTCGAAAAATTCTTGCGGCTACGTGTTTGTTGAAGACTCGTGCACAACTGCAACACCACAACTAAATTTCGAACTCTGGATGGTGGTTTAAGGGCCTTTTAAGATTTTCCATGTGTGTCCAGCTTTACCATGTTCGCACAGCTCTCCAGCTGCGCGCTATGTAAGAAGGGCCTTTGATGACGCACGGTCGCGTTGAACGGAAGGCAGCGTTCTATCTGCTGTGGCCGTGAATGACACAGTGTATCCTGCAGCAACCGGTCGCGTTCCTGGTATTCTTGAGTTAACCCACTCTAGAAAACAGCAACAGACCTTTTTCAAGCGATCCCAGAACCCCCCGCGGGCGCGCGAAGCGCTATGGGAAAAGCATGGCCTCCGAGATTAGCCGGCGGCGCGCCGTCTCGGAGGCCATGGGAAAAGTGTCGGCGAGCCCGCCGGCTGTTCCGTCGCTCGTTGGCGCCGTGGGAGCACCAAACGAAAAAAAAAAAACGCGTCGCCGCTGGTTGACTATTATTAAATCCTAAATACTACACAAGTCTGAACGCACTTGCATGTATCTCTATACGCATGAAATGCGAAAGGAATGATGCAGTCAGTGTAGGTATTACCGAGCGGTTGTATACCGGATGTAGCAGTTAAGCGGCATGCGAGCTATCACGTGTCAATACATGCAGTAAAAACGTGCTATCCTGAGCAATGTGAGCTGCAACACCGAATTCGTATTTATTCAATGATTACTTGTTCACAAGCCGCTATGGCATATAATGCCATAGCGGCTCGTGATCGGGTTCAACCAAACTGTAGAGAGGTGCTACAGCGTTCAGGTAGGCAGATGATTGTTTGATTTTAATTGACAAGTCATGCGCTGTATAAAGAAGTGAGCACATTTAAACGTGTTTAAAAAAAAGAAATGGGACTAGAATTCACTTGCGAGATGCCTTGCTCTGATAATTTGCAGTTTCTTGATACATGCTTTTAAGTTTCACTGCGGAGCATGTTTGCGGGTGGTATAGCCCGCGTTCAGCGAAATCGGTGTTTAATTTCGCGTCGGCGCATTCGAATATTGTTAAACGAGGAATTGTGATGTCCTGATTACGCACAGCATTGGAAAAATACTTGCGCACATAAGATGAGCAGCAGTTTCCAGCTGCAAAAAGGCGGGATATCCTGCGTATCGCTGTATCGGTTTGCGAAAATCTGTTGGCATGGCAAAGAAAGACTAACACGGACGTCCTCTATCCGTAAATAATGAAGAAACTAGAAATATTGCAGTTATTCCACATATGCATGGGTCAATAAATGAAAATGAAATGAAAATAAGAAGTCGCGTGGCCTGAAGAACGAAGCGAAGCGATGTGGGGGTGAAGGTTGTGTTTGCCGCCCCAAATATGCTTAGTCGCATTAAGGTCGCAGGGGGCTGGGGTGGCC
>NC_051186.1:78493269-78550401 GCF_013339695.2 Rhipicephalus sanguineus | reverse complement strand
GTCGAGCGAGCGCCGCATGTACAGTTGGCTATTATATTGGTTTTGCTTGCGTTAATATCATCAAGGCGCTCGGAGAACAAGGGGAGAAGACTTCTCTTCAGCGCGAGCGTTCGTGAGCAAGCAAGCGGGAGCAATGAGAAAATAGCGGCCATACGGCGATGGACAGCCCCGACCATAAGGAGAAATCTCCTAGAATAAACTGACGAAAGCTCACCGTCAGGTGGCGTATTTATGAAAAGGGTCTATAGCAACAAATTGTAATGTTGTACAAAGTAAGGCTGGCAGCTAACACTTTTATATCCGGTATTGCGTAACTCTACAAAACGCTGGTGTATGAGAATACGGCCACTCCAGGCGAGCGAAGCGGTTTTCGCACAGTCTCTTCGCGTTGAGAGCGCAGCACGTAGTAGGGTACACGCGCCGCCCGCTGATGCCTGTCGAGATAGCGCGCGCGCCAGCGATCGCGACCGCGCCCTTGTAATCAAAGTTTACAGTTGCTGCTCGAGCGACACTACGCCCCCCCTGCCCCCCGCTCGTCCCTGCATGCTCCTTCAAGAGGGGCGGGTGATTTGCTCTCTACTTGAGAGAAAAGAGACACTTTTTACAGCGAAAGCTGTTATGAGATCACAACAAGGGCCGTTTTTGGCGCTGTAGTTGTCCGCCGCCGCCGGTGTCCGTAACCACTATCGCTCGAAATAAGAAAAAAAAACGAAATAAGAAAAAATTTCAAGGATGGAACGAGGTTCGAACCTGGGCGCTCTGCGTGGGAGCCCAGTACTTTACCTCAGAGCCATGCCGGTGCTTGAAACTGCTTTGCAAAAAGACCCTATACAGGCTTCATGTCGGGAAGGAACCACATTAACACATGTAATGCAGCGTGGTAGAAGAGTAATATAACAACCAAGCGTCGCACAACGCGAATTCTGTAACCAGGCGTCACACAATGCGAATCGCGCAACGAGTGGGTTGTTGAATGCTTCCAACCCATTACAAAAGAGCTCTGCCATAATTCTTCATCGTCATAAGCCACTCCATCAACAAAGATCACATAATGCCTTACAGGTGTTTAGCAACTACCACGGTTCTCCGCAGAATGACGAAAAATTGCTTAGTGGCTGCTTCCCTACTGCACAAAAATTATGACGATTTATAGCGTAGTGGGTTCCTCGCAAGTGCACTTCTATTGGTTGCCAAGGAATCCCATAAGTCTCCAATGATCCATTTCCTCAGGGTCTCGATAAAGTTAATTCCCTCTCTCTATCTCTTTCTCGTGCTATAGCGTATGTTATAAAGAGTGGTGGGAGAGTGAAATAACGACAGGGCGTCACACAATGCGAATTACGTAACTAGTGGGCCCTTTAAAGCTTCCAACCCATTACAAAAGGCTCAGTCATAATTCATCGTCATCAGCCGTCGCATCAAGAAACTGCACATAATGCCTTACAGATGGTACTTCGCTTCTCTGCAGAATGACGAGTAATGTCGTTGTGGGTGCTTCCCAAATTCACAAAAATTATGATTTGTGACGTAGTGGGTACGTTGCTAGTGTACTTGTATTAGTAGCTACAAGAGAGTTTATAACGGACTCTTTCAGCTTTCGCTGTGACTGTGCTGCGCTTTCCGCGCAGACCTGGCGGTTTTTTTTTCTCTTCGTTATTTCCTAAAACAATAAGAGATTGCAATAGTTTAACAGATGACTTCGCAAATATTTTTTTTCTATGTTGTGAAATCGCTCTTGAATTAACAAATGTACTAAGCGTCTTGAAAATGTATTTGTTGAACCATGCTATGATTCTTCTAATAATGCTATAGTGATCTTTGTATATGTGTGTGTATATATAGCACGTGTAACACGTTCTTTTTTGACTGGTTATGTTTTTGTTCGCCCCCTACGCAGCGCCTCTATGTCGATGTAGGTAATCTGTAAATAACTAAATAAATAAATAAGCTTCTGTGTCGTTCACCCTGAATTGTGTCTTTACGCGTTGTCCTTGCTCTTCGCAGCTCACTCGTTTCAAGATCCCACGCTACTTCGTCTACAGCCCGAACGTGCCAAGGACGGCCATTGGGAAGCCGCAAAAGGCCAAGATGCGCCCGCTGGCTGCAGAAATGCTAGGACTCGTCAAATGAACTTACTCATGACGTCAATACTTAAGCCAGAGGATATTACGTCGTCATGCGATAGACGTACCACTGGACGCCACTGAACGACGACTCCAGTCTCGCATGACCATAAAAGGTTTCCTTAGGCCGTTGTTGCAACTCGCGCTGATGAACGCCCTGCGTCATCGAATTCCTCCTTCCTCAACGGTGTCTTATGGCTGCGTATGTGTGTTAGACGGCGGACCTGCAACTCGGAGGCAGAACAGGCATAACAGAAAATGAAATGGGCTGCGATAAATGGCGTGAACGTGTGTTACGGAATATAAAGTACTGGGAAACCTGATGTGCCAAAGGAACAAGGATAAACTTGATTTGTCCAGCAAGCGCTATGTATACTCAATGCTGCTTAAATAAAGAAGCACTGTAAATACTGCATTATATTGAGTGATTGCTTGCCCGAAATAAAATTCTGCATGTGAACTTAGAGCGCTCCGCTTCAATGATTACTGTTTAGTCCACTTAATGATCGATCCCCACAATGCGTGGGGTCTGCAGGAATTTTTAACACAAAATAGCCTGGCTCCGTACTTGAAAATTTTATGCTTGAAGGAAAACCAGTCGTGGGTGGATGCCGCCTTGAATTTTCACCTACAACGAGCGCTATGGGATACCGTTAGTGGCGTTATTTATACTTTTTTTATATTTCCGCGTGCGTGTGTAGGCCAGTCCAACAACGTCAGCATTACTGATAACATTGTTAACAATTACTAAGAAGTGTAGCTTTTAAAAAATCCGTAGACTGCTTTCGGATGTAAGATAAGACATTTGCGATATCCTTCATTACAGCCATATGCCCTTTAACAACGTCGTAGGGTCCACTCCGAAACAATTCTATATTCAGCAGAGAAAGTAAATCAAAGTAAACAACTTACTGTCCCCTCCCCTCACCTAACGCTGTAAGGATAGTGTACGCGAAAGCCTATGCTCCCACGAGAAACTCATTAAATTTAATACTCGACTCCATTGTTCTATTACTTGGTCTGTTTCGGTCGTCAATATATTAGCACCGGTTCTACCTGGCGGGGCTTGGTCGCGCTATGTTAATTCACATTTTATTGACCTTTAATTAACATCGCATCTCATTCACCTCTAATTCATGTTATTTACGCTTCATTCTTCTTATGCACTGATTATCACATCTAATCGCTTGCCATAACTTTACCGAATAAAGTTCCATTTGCCCCTCCCCTCCCTCCCCCGAGCGGCACGCTTTTGGTCCGATACGTTTTCACGCAATGGCGGAAGCAGGATCTTTTTTTAACACGAAAGTGCTTTATGCCGGGGTCCACCAAGATTTTCATGACGTATTTCCGTCACGGAAATACGTCAGCAAAATGAATGCCATCAAATGGCAAAGAAAAAAACTAAAGAAAAAAGTTCCGTTGACAGGAGTCTAACTCATGACCTCTCGGTCCGCGACGATGGCTGGCGGCCGTTAAGCCCACTGAGCTACTGCCAAACACGGAGGCTACTAGAGCGGGCCTTTTATCTTTCACACTTTTTTCTCGCAGTGCTTTTGGATGGATGGCTGGATGGATGGATGCTATGAGCGTCCCCTTTGTAACAGGGTGGTGACATGTGTGCCACCAGGCTCGAAAAAAAAAATACCCGACGTGGCTGCGACCGTCCCATTCGGCGCGTTTCCAATAGAAGCGTAATTTCGTTTAACACGCCGTGAGGTGGACGGAAGTTGTAAAGGAGTACGTCTACTTAAGACAGGTAGTAACCGCTGAGCCGAACCATGAGATTGAAATAACTAGAAGAATAGGATGGGTTGGGGCTCATTCGGCAAGCATTATCAAATCATGAATGGTAATCTACCACTATCCCTCAAGAGGAAGGTATATAACAGCTGCATCTTACCGGTACTTACCTACGGAGCAGAAACCTGGAGACTTACAAAGAGGGTTCAACTTAAATTGAGGACGACGCAGCGAGCGATGGAAAGGAAAATGATAGGTGTAACCTTAAGAGACAGGAAGAGAGCAGAGTGGGTCAGGGAACAAACAGGGGTTAAGGACATCATAGTTGAAATCAAGAAGAAGAAATGGATATGGGCTGGGCACGTAGCACGTCGGCAGGATAACCGGTGGTCATTAAGGGTAACTGACTGGATTCCAAGAGATGGCAAATGCGTGAGGGGGAGACAGAAAATTAGGTGGGTAGATGAGATTAAGAAGTTTGCAGGTATAACGTGGCAGCAGAAAGCACAGGACCGGGTTGATTGGCAGAACATGGGAGAGGCCTTTGCCCTGCAGTGGGCGTAGACAGGCTGATGATGATGATGATGAGGTGGACGGCTTTAGCCCTACCCTCACTTATAGCATCCATCCATATCGAAAAATAGCTCTCCGAAAAATAGCCTGTCTGTCGCACCGCGTTCCCCGCTCGCCCTGTGAGAATTAACTGCCAGCCTAGAGGGAAGACACGACGCGCGTAGCGTTCCTCTTCGCGTTTCACGACGCTTTGGAGGAGTGCATATCGAGTATCAGTGTTTATTATGTGCTTGTTGATGCCATCTTTGCGCAGGATTCACCATATGCGGTGTCCACGTATATGTTAAGAACTTCAGCTACCGCAAGCGTTAAATCATGATCATGGGCGTTAGTCGTCGGTACGGAATGAATGAAACTACGTTTATTCCACTTTCAAATGCGCCCAAGGCGCTGCGGTGGAATCGTCGGTACGGAGATGTGCCACTAGAACAATAGGCATTATACAAGCTCTGATATACTAATGCACTAAAGCAATCAACTACTTCTGTGACGACACGTTTCACTTTCGTGTTATACCGATTCCTATGACAGAGGGATCAGCCATCTTTATTTCACACATGAGCCACGTGTGGATGTCGCCTTAAAAAGATCTGAACGACGTGACCGCTGTCATTCTGCGTGCGCAAATCGATAGTAGCATGTTTGAAGCGACGAAATCTACATAGTGCCATTTTTACCACATTTCTTTGGCGCGACACTACGATGTGAAGCTCTTTCTCATACGACATACATAAAATGCTGTTTGACATATAAAGCATGGAATACGCAGGGAATAAGCAGGGGATAAAGCAGAAAATGCTGGCACCTTGAACAACGCGGTGGCAACCCGACAGCAGTCCAGAAACGCTTGGAGCAATGGCGAACTTCTGTTCTGCATGATTTCTACCACAGTGGTGGCACATTCACAAGGAATTTTTCATTCCCATCCTGGCACCTGCACGCAACGAGCGGATCATTCATCATTCATCGCGTAGTCGATCAAAGTCGCATAAAGTCGCAGACGTGTGGACGCCACCTGCACGGGTTGGTTTAAAACTCCAACCACCTCTCCGTGGCCTCCGCGATCAGCTCCTGCAGGGATCGCCGAGGCCACGCTCTGTTTTATGTTGTATTATTGTTCTAATCTCTTCACTTTGGCGCTGAGCCCTTCTCCATTATTGGGCCACAGAAAACAGTACCAAGTTCCTTTCCTTAAATAGAGGAGGCGCTCCCTTAAAAGTACGTACCCCCCCCCCCCCCATCAATTACGTAAATCTCCTCGAGCGCGCCCACGAGACGAGCTAGCGCGAGATGACAGGCGTTCCTGTTCTTGGTGACAAGTAGGTGCGAATAATTCCTTCCGAGAACAAAGGCGTTCGTCAGAGCAGAGTGCCGCTTCCTTGGACAAGACCATGGATACGTCTTCGACGGAGAGTCGCAACCAGCGCTGGACGAGCGACAAGGAGACGCGTCTGATCGGCCTCTACGAGCGACACAGGCTCCTCTGGGATAGCCGTCACCCGCACTACCGCGACAGGGACAGGCGCGAACGCGCCATGAGCAACATCGCGCAAGGACTTCAGGACGAATTTGACGGTGAGCTGCCCTGAATCGCCTTCCGGGATAGCTATAACGTACACCATGTGCGTTCGTATGACAAATTCATATTGTTGACGACGATGTGGATGCGGCTTGAAGACGCGGACAGACATGAGACGGGACTACACCGTCGACGGGACACACACAGCGCTGTGTGTCTTGTCTCAACTCTCTCCGTGTCACTTAATATCTTTTTTTTTAGATGTCCGCTCATACTAGTCGCACTGAAATTTATTGAAGATCATATTTTGCAGTGAGGCGTTTCACGTAACACCCGCTGCCATTAGACGCCTACTTTTAAAATATGTAGCATTTATGCAGAATCAAGCGTATTTGACATATGTGTACAGCACCGCATTCCGAGAATCATTTCATGACGAGACGCCGACGGGGCGTCGAAATGAAAACGCGTGAAGCGTTTATCTGCGCTAGCTGGTACGCGAGAAATACTATATTTCCTCTGTGCACGTGCATATTTTTATAACATTTCTACTTGGTACCTGAGCGTAGCAAAGCCGTCTGCAATTGCCCTGGAACGTACGTGGCAGTGACATACGTTGGTATGGGTTTCAAATGGCGTCTAATAAAATGTAGGAGCGAAGCATGCGTCCGAAATGTACCAACATTGAATACCTGTCAGTAACTGCGTCAATTAGCATTGCAGCTCTCCTTGGTGACGGTAATCTGGTGTACGTGGTAAAATCACGTCATGTCTCAAATCACCTCTTCACATCTCTCTAATTATAAGCAAAACGATACGGAGTGCCTTTACTGCATGCGTCTGTCACTTCAATTCAGCGCTCTCTTTTCTTATCGCAGTGGTAAGCGTGAAAAATAAGATCAAGTGGCTGCGCGACTACTTCGTGAAGGAGCTGAAGAGGGAGTTAGGCGTGACGGTGAAGAAATCCTCGTACCAGATGCCCCCCTCTCGAGGCTACGTGTCCCGCTGGGAACACTTCCACAAGTGGGATTTCCTGCGTGGCATCTTCAGTGCCGACTTGTGCTCGTCTTCTACCGCCAACGGCTCACATTCCGTGAGTGCACCACGAGGCGTCTAAGTATAGCAGTTTACGTCGGGGACTCAATAGTGGTGCGTTCGTGAATTCGACAGAAGCATGTGGAATCAACTAAAGCAGGAACGAACCTTCTTTCTTCAGATTTAGAGCTTGTTCACTTTTTCGCACTTGTTCTAGAAACATCCTCGTGGTCATGAGGTTTCATATCGGGGTAGAATAGTCATTCGCGTAATCAGCTCGGTTAGTCTCGCTATTGAGAACTAATGCATAGCAGCCACAAAATTTATTGCTCAAGAAGCACCATAGTGAAAGTAACAAGCACAAGAACGCTCGAAATATTTCGCAACAGTGTGATTGTTTGCCTTACGCATATCCCCACACGATGAGAAATTGCCCAACGATAAGCATCGCTAGAGACGACGTTTCTAAGAAAAATACTTGTCCCCTTCTCGAAACGTTGGCTCTAGCGACTACGTTCCGTGTTCGACAATAGACCACCACGTCAAGCCTCGCTCTGGTATCATCGCGTGTACCCGCAGGAAAACCAGCGCGATTCTCGTGACAAGCGGCCACCGATCCCCATTGGTGAATCCGAAGAAGCCGAGAAGCCACCTTCCGCGCAAGACTTCTCTTCGGACGACAGCAGACCGCAGACTCCCTCGGCAACACCCAAGAAGGACGCTGCGAGTGATCCAGCACCCGTGACGGTGCACGTGTGCGAGCCGTGCACTCCTTCGCACTCCAGCAACACATCGACACCATCTTCATTAGTCAATGGAACGAGGCGTTCGGAAGATCGTGAGGTAGGAAAAATAAGACCTTTATTGGTTGGTTGTTTCAGCTTTCTTACATTTTTCTATGGCGAATAAATAACCTCAGCGGTAACGCTGCGTAATCTCGGTCAGCGTAGGCTACCCACTGTTATAACAGCCGCATAGTTTTCAGTCTTGATCCAGTGGCAACTCTTCACGGACATTGATAACAGCATGAGTTTTGTCTGCCCGAATTTTGTGTAACTTCACGTGTGACACAATTTTTCAATTGAACTGGAGTAATACTGAAAGGCGAGCTAGTTGGTACATACACACCGTAATAATTTTTTTGGCGCACACTAACACATGGACAAAGAGGGGGAACGACACCAGGTGACATATGGTCGGTTATATATGTTTTCCTTTGCTGAATAAAGCCTTCAGTTGATAGTAGCGCTGGTGTCGTTCGCTCTCGTTGTCCGTGTGTTTGTCTGCGCTAGAAAAGTTATTACGATGTACAATTTTTCAGTCATGTTTTTAGGTTATTGTCTCACTGAATGGCTTTCTGTAAACTGCTTGAACATTGCTTACATAATGAATTACGGTTATGTATAAAGCTAACGTTCGCTTTGTACAAACATTTTGTTATTTGCCAACAAACATGCGATTCTGAGAGTGTTCGTTGAACCTCAGCCACCGTCGCAGCAACTGCTCATTCCTTTGCCGTTATTACATATTCATTAACTTTATTTTGTCGCATTTGGTTGCTTGCTATATGCAAGAAGCGCGCCCCTTGCGCGGTCGATCAACGCTTAATTAGGCCACTTTCTATAAGTACGCTCACAGAAGAGAAAATGCGCTCGGTTCAAGAGCTGTCCAAGGTTTGATGCTTATGATTCCGTCCAATTTGGGCTGTATTGGAACATCGACATGACGTTGAAACATCAAGATTCGGGCTTTTTACAATATAGTAAGGTGAACAGCGCGGCTTCAAAAGGAAAAAAAAACTAAATGTCCTCGTGTTTTCCTTTTCCTAACAACGTACCTAATGTTGCAACACATCTATAAAATATGACTTTATTTCAATTCAGCGTTCCCGTGCTGTGACGAAATCGGAGATGTGGCATTCGACATGGGATCTCTCATAGCGAAGCACATTTTGATTTTCTTATTATAGTAATGTTAGGCGCCATCGATGTACATAGATTCGCGACGTGCACGTCGTGGTCGGAGCCACCACATTTGTGCTGTTCCGATGTCGCTGGCGCATGAGCTACCCGCGGGTACTAGTTGAGGGCAAGTCTTAAAAAGTCCCTTTGCTGATGCGGGACCTCGATCCCACATGGTATGTAACATGAGAGTGGGGGGAGGGTGTGTTTACGGTCACCCACTGCTGATCTTTGGTCAGACGAAGCCAGGACACCCTTCCCCCATCACCACCACCTTTCATGGCACCGTCCCTCCCCCCATATTGACGTCCTGGGAAAGGGTGGTGCTTCAAATGGTATAACTTGGAACATCTAAAACAAAGTAAAGTAAATGATGAATGCAAATAGCGCGAAAAAAACGTAATACTAGACGAAGAAGGCTACAGCACAAGCGCATACTAACAACTGAACTTTTATTAGAAAGACGAAAATATATAGGCAGCCCAAACCACATGTTCACCACGAACACAACCGAAAACCTTAGATGTGCGCATCCAGCTATGTTATCTCTGCCTTAGTTAACGCAAGGGAAGGCCTATATATTTTCGTCTTTCCAATAAAAGTTCAGTTGTTAGTATGCGCTTGTGCTGTAGCCTTCTTCGTCTAGTATTACGTTTTTTCGCGCTATTTGCATTCATCATGAATTACCAACTCGCCCAACAATCAATCCTTCTAAGTAAAGTAAACCGGGAGTTTTCCAACCGAAACTCCGTATCGTCACCAACATGCAAGGAAAACAACCCATGATCGATGGAGACAATGGGAGGTGGAAGGAATGCAGTGAATGCCTGCGTATTAAGAAAACTGAAGCTGAGGAAACGCCTTGCATACACTTAGAGTACGAACCAAAACAAGTACTTATAAAAAAAAAAAGTTAACCGAGCTATACAGCAGCAACCTACCCGTAAAACAAGTGGGCCAGACAACATCGTTATTGAAGTCAAACCATAATCAATTAGTCATCACTAAACACAGTCAACATCTTTGAAAGAAATCGGAACGACTGGGAGACCGGGAGAGGTATCTTTTTGTCCCAGTCCATCAAGGAGGCGACGCGAAAGAAGGCTCAAACTACACAACCGGTACTTGAATTCATCCTACTAGTAAACTGCTCCTGAAGGTATTGCAGAAAACGCTAGAATTTTGGAGACAACGATGGCGAAAGAGGAAGCATATTTCAGGAATCGGCGCACTCCGCATTGAAAACGTCGGATGTTTGATTAAAACTTCCACAGAACATCAAAAGCCTTCGAATTCTTCTTTCATCATTTATAGCAATTAAGGCTTTTGGCTCAGCTGACCCCTCCAAGCTCTGGGCATATACTATGGATATTGGTGCTCTCCAACGCCTTAGAACTCCACTAAGACACCCCTGCAGCGGTCAAGAACGATTACTAAGAGAAAGTTCGAAACGCAGATTGGTTCATGGTTCAGAAGAGTTAGGTGTATTGTGTCACCTTCCTCATTTATCTAACACACAAAATTTGTACTCACACATAACGAAGGTCACTCCGCTTGCTGCAGCGGCCGCATTTTCTTGCGTCAGCGTTTCGTCGAGTTACGCCCGGTTGCATGCTGAAGGAGTGCGTTGCTAGCCTTTATGGTTAAAGCAGCGCAAACAACACGGACGAAGGAGGAGCCACAACAAGCGCTCGTTGTCTCCTTCTTCGTCTGCGTTATTTGCGTTGCTCTAACTATGATGGAACCTTACCAACTAGCCCAATTGTCCCCCTTACTTCGTGTAGAAATTCAATCTGTTGCTGTCGCGATCATTGTTTCGCCCTTGCGGCAAAACCGTGACTTTTTCTTTCGAGTGCAGTTTCTGAGTATCCCCAAGTAAATCTTCCGGATCATATTACAATGTTTCCGAATTATTTTTGCAGCCGGCCCCCACAAGCCAGAAGCAGGGCGAGATCGTTGTACCAGCGTTCAGACTACCGTCATCGGATGATACAAAGGGACGAGACTCGCCAGCCGGCTCTCTCGACGGCACCAAGCACGGGCAGAGCAACGAACCTGGCGTTGCAGATGTCGACGACACCCCCTCTGTAGATCCATTCACCCTATTCGTGATCTGGCAGCTCCGACAGATGAGCCCGTACCAAAGAGATTTAGCCATGCTGCGCATACGGCAGGAACTGTTCGAGGCGAAATACACTGCCGACCCAAGCGTGGCTGCTGAAGGGACAGCGCATTCGAGTGCTCTCGGCGGTGTCGCGTGTTTTCGTGCTACGGAAGGGCAGCAAGCCACTATTGCGACGGAAGGGCAGCAAGCCACTATAACGCACCAGTCGCGAACGGCCTGTACCGGACGGCCCCAGTCGCCCATTCTGACAGCTTACGTTGACAGCAGCAGCACCACAGAGACGACTGCCGGTACCAAAGCAGACAGCGTTTGCTCTAGAAATGTTGAAGCGTCATTCTCCTAGCCGATCCTTTCATGTTGCCATACGTAAAGAAACGAAATAGCTTATGTACTTCATATATTATGAATAAATGTATACGGACACTCCGCACAAGCTGTCTTGGTGTGCGTATGTACTCGCCTGCTACAACCAGTTGTTAGAGCTGAGTATTGGCGGCTGCTGTTGAATTAGACCAATTTCTTGAGCAGCAGTTTCGGACCTGGTGTGAGATATCCTATATTTTTTATAACCTTCCCAGAAGTTTCCCTACCACTGGCAAGCGCAACTCGAAGGGGCAAAGCTATGAAGCATACGCATTTTTGCACAAATAGTTACCATTGCGGTTTTACCAAGCGTCGAAAGTTGGCTTGTGAATAGTTGTTTTTCTTTTTAATTCAAACTTCCCTGATAGTTTTACGCGAGGATAATTCTCTTCGAAGTGCGGCTGCACATTCGGTATATTTTATAGCCGATATATGAATCAGTCGCAAATTTCTACTACATATACCGGATGTATAATCAAGAACCGACGAACAAAATTATGTGAAGTTTCTGGACATTTGATATATCTGCTTCTTCTTACTAACGAGGTGAAATACAGGGCATAAGCTCAGAGAAACTGTGTTTAAGAGCTTCCTATCCCTCAGAGCAAGCGCACTTCTTTTACTTATTCTCAAGAGAAAAAAATACGTAAAAATGGGTGAGGCTTGTTTGAGCGTAAATCATCATCATCATCATCAGCTTGTGAGCGTAAATATTTGCACGCAGTTCCTTCACTCCTGGGAATGGAGTTCTGAGGCGCAGAAGAGGAACACCGACGAAAGAAAAGACACGGACAGGCGCACAGCAGACGTTACTACGCTAGCCTTCACTGCTCGGTGGCGAGCAGCCGCCGCCGCCACTTCGTGACGTCGCGGCTGCAGTCTTCAGGCCTTGAAATCTAGAGGGTACAGCTTCCTCACCCTCACATCCCTTTGCCACCGTTACTATACCATACATGTCTATGCAATGCTTTACCTTCTCCCCTCAGCCTCACTTCCCTTTCCCACCCCCTTGCTGTAATATACTATGCAAGGCCATGCTGTGCTTCACCCTCTCCCATCCTCTTTTCTCTCCTCCTCACCTCACATCACGCATCCTCCTCTGTTCGCTTCCCCTCCGCCCTTGCTTTATTATACTAAGTTGTACCATGCGTTTGCACTCCTCCACCTCTCCTACCGTTGCACTGCATATCTATACTCGGCTTTCCTCCACTCTTAGCTTCGCTCTGCCCCGCTTCTCGTTTTGTGCTACCGACAAACGGTGCTGCCCCAAGCTTTAACAGCTCCGCTGTTTTAAATATAAAAGTTACACCATCTCCCACTAAAGGGAACCATGTGGGGATGCGAAGGAGCGCATGGGTCGACTTAAAGTTCCGTTCATCACGGGCACCTTGCCCGATGTTAATGCGTCTTTGCAAGTGGAGCCCACCATGAATTCACTGTAGTTGCTGTTGCTGTTACTCGTCCCGAACTCTTGTGGAGCACGCCACGCGAGTTCATCGCGCGTCTGTAGAATCTCGTTCCCCGACGCCATCACGTAATTGCTGAGAGAGTGTATGGGGGAGAGGCCACAGCGTCTTACACAAGCCCGAACGCGCTAGCGCGTGCCAGTACACGGGGTCTTGTCTGCGTTACGCCAAGCTAGGACAGCATACGGCAGCCCGGGCCCCTAAAGTGCTCTGCACGTATCATCAAGGCGGTCGAAGAACAACACGAAGAAGACTTGTCCTTGGTGCGAGCGTGCGCTCAATATGTTACAGATGGTTATGGTAGGTTTTAGAAAGCGGACGGTCGCCAGTGGAACTACGGACAAAGCCCAGCGCAAAAGCTGCTTCGCACCTAAAAGAACGCCAGGTTTGCGCGGAACACGCAGCGCAGTCACAGCGAAAGCAGAAGGAGCGTCTATGCTAGTGCCCGTTGTAAACTCTCCTGGGACTACTACAAGTACAGCTGCAAGAGACCAACAGTACCATAAATCGTCATAATTTTGGGTAGCAGGTAAATACCCACTATGATATCGCTCATTCTGCGGGCAAGCAATTGCACTTGCTACACATCTACAAGGCATTATGCGCGTTTTGTTGATGCGTGGCTGCAGACTGTGAAGAACTATGTCTGAGCCATTTGTAATGGGTTGAAAGCTTGAAACAACCCACTCGCCCGTGTACTTAGACTTAGGTGCACGTTAAAGAACCCCAGGTGGTCGAAATTTCCGGAGCCCTCCACTACGGCGTCTCTCACAATCAGATCGTGGTTTTGGGACGTTAAACCCCAGATATTATTAAATTGAAACATCCCACTCGTTACGCGATTCGCGTTGTGTGACGCCTGGTCGTTATTTTAATTTTTTACCACGCTATATTGATATGTTAACGTTATTTCTTGGCCGACATCTGCGGACATGCGAGGCACTCTTTAAACATCTGTAAGGCATTATGGCCACTACGTTGTGGAGTATCGAAGATGCGTGTACTTTATATAGTCTGGATACCGCATAGGAATCGTGCGTCTGTATCGCTTGTCTGGCAAGATGTGGATATCTGTTTCCGATGCATAACAGAATGTACCATGCACCTTAAGTAATTATGTCATATCACCGTGTGAAAGTATTAACGCTAGCTGAACTCCGCTTCTCACGCTGATACTGCTGCCACTGAGCCAACCCAGAGAAACCAAAGGCAGCGACAATACTTTATCTTCCCGCCAACACCCTATAGAGGGGGCAGGCGATGTGGTCTGCGCGTCCATATTTGTGAAGCAGAGTCACGTGATGGCGCTGACGCCGTTTCCACAAACGCAAGCGTCCGCTAAGCTTACGTGGGTTGGGCCAAGTCAATCTTCGGAGTGGGCAACATTTGTTTCTAAACTAGGTCAACTTTTATTTCAGTTCTCGCATGGGATATGGTCAATTTTTTTTCGTGTGGTCCAGGTTGGTTCGAACTGACATTGAAACGTGATGTGAACACTTGGCGATGTGGGTTTTCTTGCCATCGGATGTTAACTCCGGAGGGAGGTCGAAGATTCCTCTTCGTGAGGCTTAAATGCTTTCGCACAGATAAGAAATGACAGACCATTGGTTTGTCATTGCTGAAAGAGCTGGTAGGGGAGCGTAGCAGTGTATTTCGTCAGCTTGCAAATGACATTCTCAGAGCATAGCAACGTTATCAGCGATGGCGTCGCCATAAAACGTGTATAGGATCACCCCCTGATCCTTCAGTATGCATATGAAAAAAGATTTCAAGGCTTCGGCCAGGTCGCCTACCAACTGTTTCTTGTTTCTTTTTTTTTCTGTTTTCTTAGTCCCCGCTTTAACAACCATTGCTCAGTAGAAAGAACAAACACTGAGGTTTCCTATCATTGCTACATGCATGAACCAGAATCTTCAAGTGTGAATCCTTCCGAATCCACCATTTCCAAAGCTGCTGCGCGGATGCGTAAAGAATTAATGATCTTACCCATTGCGTCGTATTCCATAGACCACTATAGTAAAGAAGCCCACCCCCTTTTTTTTTCCTGCATGTAACCCACCCTCACTTTGTATGACTATGCTGCATACCACACTCATTTTGTTTGGCTCTGCTACATTTGGGCTCAGTCATACTTCCGCGCAAACGTGATTCCCTGCTATAATCTCTGAAGAGATTGGCAGTATACTGTTAAAAAAAAAACGTGAAGTGTCCAAACCTATTACCTGAAAGTTCATAGTATATTTATTACGCAAACACAAAACGAAAGTGTTCGTCCCTCTCCACATCTCATTGTGTGCCACATTTGTTCTGAAGCGGTAAGAAGTCATGCCTGCGTGTGGACGTCATAAAGCCGCAGCGACAGCACTGGCGGCGTAATACCCAGCCACTGCACCGAGAGCTGCGAGCGTGATGTAGACTGCGCAGTGGCACCCTGCGGCTCCCCAACTCTGGCAGCAGGCGAACAAGCTGCCTTCTGAGACGTCGCCAATGGAGGACTGTACGCAGACAGCCATGGAACCAGCCACGACTCCGTCGGACCCGAATCCTAGGCAGTGAATGATGCACAGTAGCCAGCAAGGCGTCAGCAGTCCGATCACGGCTCCCACTGCGATACCGGATTCGATGCGGAAGCGTGGTTAGCTGGCCCGGTCATCGCAAAATAGGAAAAACACCAAAGATTAGCAAAATCCAGAAACAAGCGCTGTCTATTAACTGAAGCTTCATTCCTAAGAACAAGTCAATATAAGCGAAAGTTGATAAAATCCAAAGTTTGACGGTAACCCGCCTGGCCGGGGAAATGCATAGTGTAAACGCGAAAAGATACACCGACCAAAAGAACACAAATGCCCTCGCTGAACACGTGGAATCCACAGGCCACGAAATTGGCTGGTCAAGTACGCCTGTTCTGGCCAAAGAAAAAGCTCGCACCAGGCCTGCAACGTCAGGCGACGCACCTGCGCGTTGAAACTTTGATCAGTGCCGTGCTTGCACGTTTTACTGAGCGATTTGTTCAGACACGAACTGACTATGGCTCTTTTCACCAATTTGGTGTGGTGCAGAGTCGAAAGATTGTCCAGACTCTGCATCGCCACAAGCCGAGTTGTAGGTAAGGAAGAAAAAATGCGGCGTGAAACACCGGAACCAGTACGTCGACTGCACGAAAGAAGTCGTATATAGGTTGCCACTTTCGTGTGGAAGGCCTTACATTGGCCGAACAGGTCACTGCTTGAACCATCGCCTGCGCGAACATGCTAACAGGGTACAAAGGGGCAGTGATGGGGATTTGGCTATTCATTGCCGCGAGTGCGGATGTAAACCGTTGTTTGAGCGGTGCACTGCTGTGTTCCATGACGCGGATCAGCGCACGCGTGAGATTGTGGAGGCAGCCCAAATGCGACGTGAAGGTAGTGGTTGGGTAAGCATGACATCGATATCGTTGTCCAAGAAGGAAATAGCCTTCTTGGAGGGGGCACTAGCTCTGAGGGAGTAATTAGTTGATGCGCGCTTGTACACTGCGCACCTGTGACATTGTTTCTTCAGCTTAATTGGTTCTTCAGATGATCAATGACTCGGCCGTGGGAGTTTTTGATTGGGGCACGCAAACACGCCTGGCCGGTAAAGGTATAGTGGCTAGAAGCCATTAAAGTAAATGTACGCAGTTTCTGCCGGAGCCACGCAGCCCCTCACCGGTGCCCCCGATTGGCCTATCGCACGACGAATAAGGGCCGTCGCGTTTCCTATTCGCTTGAGTCGCGATCGTCGGTTGCCTTCGCACGCTTGCACTCGCACATAGAACAAACGACTGGCGAGGCGATGTCATCGCAACTTGGACTTTATATGGAACCTCATGGCTACGGCGACGGCTGAAATGCGCCTAACTGGTAAATGCGCATAATTGGTATCGCAATATCATCGAATTTACAAGACCAGATTGCTGAGCGAGTTCGTAATGCGTACAGGAAAACGGTAAATTGGGACAGTCCGTATGGATTTATAACTGCTACAGCCGAAAAAAATATCGAAGACGAACAGTAGATAAAGCACGTGGTCCTGTAGTTTCATGTCTACCCTGTTTTTCGCGCTGCATTTATGAGCTAATGCACCGCTAAGTACTCGCGCCGTGCACGCAAGCGCCTATACACGCAGTATTTTTATTGCGATAGCAATCATGTGGACACTCTCGATGGGTTTTTGCTGTCGCCGTCAAGCTCCGTACAAAGTCTAAATCGATAACATCGCCCCGCGCATGGTATGTTTTACTCGCAGGTAAAAGCGTGGCTGAAGCCGAGGTCAAACGAACCGGCCCATCCCGTCGCTCGGAGGGCGCATGCGATAACATCCCCCCGTAGGATAGGCCTGCCGTCGAATGCTGCTCAAGCAGCGGAAGCGCCCCGCCCGTCTTGAACAAGCATGAAGGGACGCGGGCAGCGGGAGGGGGGTGGAATGTCGCTCGAGCAGCAACTGTGAACTTTGATTACAAGGGCGCGGTCGGGATCGCTGGCGCGCGCGCTATCTCGGCAAGCATCAGCGGAGGGCTCGTACACCCTTCTACTAGCTGCGCGCTCAAAGCGAAGAGACTATGCGAAAAGTGTTGCTCTCCCTGGAGCGGCTGTATTCTCTTACACCAGTGTTTTGTAAAGTTACACGAGAATGGATCCATAAGACTTAGCTGCCAGCCTCACTTCGTAAACATTACAATTTGGTGCTATCGCATTCATTGATTCGCCCTTACGGTGAAACTGATTTTTTTTTTCAAACATTGTGCACTTTGTTGCAGCCCTGAAAAATTAATATCCCAGTAGCCACCTTGGCAGGAAGCAATTGCTATATTTGTTAGTATAGGCTCTATGATTCCCCATTCAAGATTTGGCGTTCGATGGAGTGTTCTTCATTTTAGATAATTGCAGTGAATTGTTACTTAAACTGACCGTAAAGAACTTGTTTTTAATTTTAGAAGGACAGTATATTAAGCGCATGGTATTCTTATAACGCAAACGTGGATTTTTTTTAAAGATTAGCATGAGTTATCTGAGGCAACCTCTATGTAAATGGCCAGCTATGTGTACGAGCCGTGCTACGCTACCGCGCGCGTTGTAAGCGTGTACGGTCGACGTTTTACTTATCTTTAATTTCGCGTATTCGCTTTGTACGAGATCTGAGCTGGAAGTAGCACATAGCAAGCGGCTAACGCAATTGTTTGAAAGGATATATCCGTGGAAACTTAGCGATAATTAGCGTAAATTAGTTCATAAAGATGTCAGTCAAGTAGTAATCACTGCAAGTTGATCTGTTTAACAAAATATAAAAACGCCAGGCCTGCTCTAAAACCGCAGCACAGTCACAGCGAAAGCTGGAAGAGCGGCGTTTCTAGAGCCCGTTAAGCTCTCTTGGGGCTACAATACAAGTACACTAGAAAGGTACCCACTACGCCATAAATCACAATTTTTGTGAAGTTTGGAAGCACCTACTAAGCCATTATTCGTCATTCTGCGGAGAAGCGAGGCACCAGCTACACGTCTGTAAGGCATTATGTGCACTTTGTTCACGCGACAACTGATGACGATGAAGAATTATGGCGCAGCCCTTTGTAATGGGTTGGAATGTTTAAACGGCCCACCAGTTATGTAATTTGCATTGGGTGACGCCCGGTCGCTATTTCCCTCTCCCGTCATGCTGTATAACATACGTTGACGTGGGAAAGAGACGGGGGGGGGGGGGGCGAAGAACTTTACTGAGACCCCGAGGAAATGTATCATGCGCTTATGGGCTTCCTTGGCAACCAATACAAGTGCCCTTGAGAGGAACCCACTACGCTATAAATCAATGTAATTTTACTGAGACCCAGAGGAAGTGGATCATGCGCTTATGGGCTTCCATGGCAACCAATACAAGTGCACTTGCCAGGAACCCACTACGCTATAAATAATTGTAATTTTTGAGAAGTAGGGCAGCAGGCACTCTGCCATTTTTCGTCATTCTACGGAGAGCGTTGGTACCTGCTAAACCCATGTAAGGCATTATGCGCACTTTGTTGATGCTGTGCCTGATGACGATGAAGAATTATGGCAGGGTCCTTTGTAATGGGTTGGAAGCATTCAACAACCTACTCGTTGCGCAATTCGCATTGTGTGATGCCTGGTTACAGAATTCGCGTTGTGCGACGCTTGGTGCTTATTTTACTCTTCTACCACGCTATATTGCATATGCTAATGTGGTTCCTTCCCGACATGAAGCCTGTATAGGACCTTTTAGCAAAGCAGTTTCAAGCACCGGCATGGCTTAGAGGTTGAATACTGGGCTCCCACGCAGAGGGCCCAGGTTCGAACCTCGTTCCATCCTGGAATTTTTTTCTTATTTAGTTTTTTTTTTCTTATTTCGAGCGATAGTGGTTACGGACACCGGCGGCGGCGGCGGCGGCGGACAACTACGGCGCCAAAAACGGCCGATGAAATGATCTCATAACAGCTTTCGCTGTAAAAAAGTCAATGACAACTTTCATTTAGTCGCTAATAACAGCGTCGGCTTAATACAACTCCCAGTTTCATTTGGTGTGTGTGAGTCTGAAGGCACGAATAACTGTCGGTCTATGTAGGTTCGCGACATGTGTAGACACCAAAAGACAACAAATGGCTGAACAGTGCTCTGCAGTAGCCTTACCAACAAGCACTTGTGCGGTTCAGTCACGTTGTCTTTGCGCGCTTTCTTATATGTATTCAGGATGCTCGCTTAGCAGTGTACATACAGCAAGAGAGCCTATTAAAGCTACACAGGACCTATACGCTCGTGGCAATAATTGCTGAGTGGTAGATACGCCGACACATCGTAAATATTTGTCAGAGTATCTCCCTGAAATTATGAAACTACAAATGCCGCATCGATTTCCTTCGCATTCTTTTTTTTTTTTTTAATCTCAGAGATCAATCGTGAGGAACACATTGCGAGTTCGTATTCTCCCGTCGATTTCTACTGCCTATATGGAAACTCCGTAACACCATCAACGCTTTCTCTTTCTTTCTTTTCTTTTTTTTTATGCGGGGTAGTAGTGCGACGAAGCCTGTTATTTATTAGCCGTTTCTCAAAAGAAAAAAAAAACGAAACATTCTGCGATCAATTGTTTGTGTGCTGAGTAGCTCGAGACCTAAAATTGGTTTGGCTACTACGATGTTGTAACACTGACAGGTGGTTATATATCTCAGCGCAAAACTTGCATGTTGTCGTTTAGAGCAAAACCTATGTGCACCTACTGTGTCCGAACTTCTCGAATACTTGCGCAGATTTTTACAGTGTCAACGAATCGGAGTGCGTGCGTGCGCTACATGAATAGCCTTCCAAAGCAACGTCGAGCGGCGCCACATACTGTTGTGGCAGTGTTGTGGCCGTGGAAATGTCCACGGCCACAACACTGCCGCCCCGACTTCCGCGCACGCGCAGCGCTCTCGGATTGCACATGTGGCGCGTCACAATGTAACTATCGCTGACTAGCAGTGCTCGGGCCGAATGAGGAGCGCCTGCGCGCAGGTCTCCTTGCCGCCGCCAAATCCGGCGACAAAGCAATTTCGCGGGCAGCGTCTGCCCCCAGTGACGCATAGCTCGGCCGCGCGAGCGTCGCGCCCGAACTTGAGCCTGGGTTCTCTATAGGGGCGTAAGTTTCTAAATGCACGCGAGCGTAGGTGACTAGACCTAAAGCGCAATAATAATACATGAGTAAAAGCATGGTAGACGGACTTAGCCACTGGATTCAGTTTCTTTGACGGCTGATAACTCGCGCTATAGTACTGATAGTGCTGTCAGATTCTTCACTCTTACTACAATATGACGATACCTAACGAGGAAATATCAGGCCACTGTTGCGGGTAAACGAATCACTCCAATTATTAAAACCGCACCTCCTGCTGCCGCCCAGGCTGCTGTGGTAGAAAGAACGGCCATGTTGCAAAGCTGAAAAAAAAAAAAGAAACGAAATGATGGTTGGTTAAATTGATCACTGCTTCACGGGGACTGGTCACAACACGAACACGACAGTGAAATTCCGGCCGATCCCATGCATTGTGGGAATCGATTTCATGCGAAGCAGTCGGAGCATAGCTGCCAGTGTCGTATTTGTTTTGTTTTATCGTTTTTTTTTCTATGGAACCAAGCGTTACGAAGTGTATCGACGTCTTTGTGTAAATTTTGCAGTTGTGGGCATATCGAGCGCTTACCAGGCACGTGTAACTACCCTGACGTTTAAAGGGTAGCTCATGGTCCAATGTAAGATCGTTACATCTCATTAGAGCATATACGTCAGCTTTATCGAAACGAAGTGCACGTTACGGTGCGATGACGTGCGTATCATAAACAGTAGTAGCTGGCATACTTCTCCGTGGTCGAGCAGCGCTTGGCCATAGTTTTCTGGATCATAGGAATACATACTTAATGTTCGTTAGATTGTTACCAAAGCGATTAGCCAACACTGCAACCACAATTGACGTTGCCCAGACATGACGTCTGGATAGGATCTTTTTGCGAATTAGTTTCAAGCACTGGTGTGGCTCTGTGGTAGGACACTTGACTGTAACGCAGAGTGCCTGGGCTCGATTCCGGCTGAAACCGTGATTTAAATTATTTGCGCCTATCAAGTTTTTCCACGAAACGAACTCCTTAACGCTATCGTGTGAACATTTCAAAAGTCTATTCTCGTCGTTGGTCGGTTCATATAGACTGTTACTCACCTGTAGTGCATAGCCACATTCCGTGGGCCCTGGTAGGCGGGTATGTGCACATGTGACGGAGGGAAAGGGTTTCATGACGTATGCAACAAGCATATCACGATATTAATTTAATAACCTGTTAAACGTGTTGGTCATCTACCCATCTCCTCTTATGCTAATATTGGTTTATACAAAGTTAAGGAGCCGACCAGGAGAGCGCCCAGACGTAGATAGATAGATAGATAGATAGATAGATAGATAGATAGATAGATAGATAGATAGATAGATAGATAGATAGATAGATAGATAGATAGATAGATAGATAGATAGATAGTAGATAGATAGATAGATAGATAGATAGATAGATAGATAGATAGATAGATAGATAGATAGATAGATAGATAGATAGATAGATAGATAGATAGATAGATAGATAGATAGATAGATAGATAGAAAAACACTCAGTTCCTTTGGTCGGCAAAGAAATGTTTCGCATTTAGAAAACGCTTGAAATACGCCCTTTTTTCTTGAAGTTTAACTGCGCTCTAAAAAAAAAGAACGAGTGAAAAGGATGTCTTTCTATCCAACGACGATGGTCTATCTTGCGTGGCTTTCCTTGTGTTATCGCCGAGGGCCCGGCATTTCCTTGTCACGAACAGCATGCGCGTCATCAGCGTGACATATCGTTCTCTATCGTAATTTAGCGACCACTGAGTTTTCAAGAAAAGAAACGCAAGAGAGCAGGGTAACGATTATCGTTGTGGGGCAAAAAGACGCCCCTTTTACGCGACCTTTTCTTGAGTGTGATGTAACAAACGCTAGGGCGTACGCCGAAATTGGGTACGCAGTGCGTGCACAATACGATACGTGCGCTGCAAGCGAAGCGCGCCACAACACATTTACCTTACCTTGCCGTGATACGCTTCGCTCAACTACGTATGTCATATGCGAGAAGTAAGTGTTTTCGAGTGCTTCTCAGTGCCACCGATGTCACAAATAAACTAGGCTTCCTAACAGCAAGACCTCCGCGATCTGCGCGCAGGGCCATCTCGATAACTAGGATAACGACCACAAGCATAGAAGTCAAGCCGCTGCAATGGCTGCCTGTGCGTATTATTAACGTCGCACTTCGGTGCTTGCTTGACCTTTGCCGCGTACCTAAAAGGGCCCCCTAAACCACCTCCGATAATCTTTTTTAACATTTCAAGTAAACGCGCATCGAGCTCAGAATGCCGTCACGATCAACAATGCCAAACGCGAGCAAGCCACTAATTCCAAGAAACAATCCCTTGCGGGTGCGGCCAGCGGTTACACCCCCCCCCCCCCCCCAAGGGGGTCCTGTCAGTAACTCCTCAGGATCCAATAAAGTTCGTTGTCTGTCTGCGGGCCTTTCCCTAATCCCGAGCGTTGACCGTGATGTCAACATTCGTGTCTGATTATGTCACCTATAAAGAGAGCCTACTTGTATGATCGCAATTACGTGCGCTCGCCGCTCTTCCTCCTCGCACGGTGACGAGCAGAGACGAGCCGACGAACGGAGCGTAATAATAATAATATCTGGGGTTTAACGTCCCAAAACCACGAGATGATTATGAGGGACGCCGTAGTGGAGGGCTGCGGAAATTTTGACCACCTGGGGTTCTTTAACGTGCAACTAAATCTAAGTACACGGGCATCAAACATCTTCGCCTCCATCGAAAGTGCCGCCGCCGCGGCCGGGGTCGAACGGAGCGTAGCGAAGGAAAGAGCGAAATGAGCGAGGGACTCTTTTGGATCATTAAACGCGTGTAAACGGCACCATTTTGAAAAAAAAAAATCACACCATATCCACGGAGTGAATGATGATGAGTGGGCGAAGCTGCGGAGGTTCATCGGTAAACCGTGAATCTTCCGTGAATTCTGCCCAGTACATCATCACCGACGTGAGATCGGGCGCGTTTATACTAAAGGTTCGATGAGCTATGACGACTTGCAGCTCACTTTAATTTTACATGTACGCTGTGAATTTTCATTGTTTAGAAAACCATTGCTTTAGAAAACAACTGGCGTCTTTCGTTAAGCAGCTGGCGTCTTTTCGTTTTGCTTTAGAAACATCTGGCGTTCTTTCGTTTTGCTTTTACAAAACATCTGGCGTCTTTCGTTGGTTTATTTCATCAATCAACGGCGTTTTGAACAAAATTTTTGTTGTTTAATCACGCACAGGAGAAATCTCACCAGGCACTACCTTGGAGGTAAACAATGGCTGCTAATGGGAATGAGAGACAGAAGAAGTCGGCTTTTAGCTAACACTTACACTTCTACTTCTACTAACGTTTCCTACTGGAACATGCCAATGGCTGCTAATGGGGAATGAGAGACAGAAGAATTCGGCTTTTAGTTAACGCGCACGCTGCGAATTTTTTATTGTTCAACAACGCACAGGAAAAATCTCCCACCGGTACCACCTTGGAGGTCAAAGCGTAAGACTGGTTACGCACTACGACTACTAGGACTACGACTACGAGGGACGAACGGGTGCCGCCTTAAGGAGCTTCGCCCCTAAAATTCTCGCGCCTACGTGTTTGCTGAAGACTCGTGCACAACTGCAACACCACAACTAAATTCCGAACTCTGGGTGGTGGTTTAAGGGCCATTTAAGCTTTTCCATGCGTGTTCAGCTTTACCGTGTTTGCACAGCTTTCAAGCTGCGTGCACTATGGCCTTTGATTAGGCACGGCCGCGCTGAATGGAACGCAATGTTCTATCCGTTGTGGCCGTGGATGAGACTGCGTCTATCCTGCAGCAACTGGTCGCGTTCCTGGTATTCTTGAGTTAACCCGCTCTAGAAAACAGCAACTGCAAGGAATTGAAGCTCGTACAATGCTCAAGGCACGTTATGTTGCAGCATGCAATAAAAGTGCCGGCCAAGCTTTCTGTATTTTTCGGGGTTTTTTTGCCTATGGTAGGCAAAGACATTAACCTGAATACACTCGTTTCTCGTTTCTTCGAGGTCTCGCGAGAACGCAACGCAGCACTTCAACGTTGCATTACTACAGCATTACGTACTCAGCGCCTTGTGACGGCCGTAAGCGCGCTTCCGTAGAAAAGATGCGATTAGTTCTGCGCATGAGCACTTCTCTCCTGCATTCTCTCCGGCAGCCGTGCTGCGTACGCAGGCTTGCTACGTACGCCCAACAAAGTCTAATGGCGGGACAACTCGAGAAAGCGGGTGACGGGTGTTCGCGAACCGTACAAGCAAAGCCGAAGGAGTTGTACGTAAATCGCTTCGCAGACTCGTGGTCCGCTGCTGCGTAAGGCACACTGCGTGTCGGAGGCCGTCCTTCTGGCGAGCATATTGGTACGGCTCGCAAGTTTCTGTGGCCTTAAATCGAAGTTTGCAGGTATATATGACTGATTACCCCAAACAGAGGTGCAGTCAATGACTACTTTGTCGGTCCAAGTAGTACAAAGCGCTCAAGGATTGAAACGCTATAGAGGAAACACACAGACATTGGTACAAGCAGCGCCGCCCATAGCGCCCGTGGCCCTAATAATAATTATTGGGATTTAACGCCGCAAAACCACAATACGATTATGAGGGACGCCGTAATGGAGGGCTCCGGAAATTTCGACCACCTGGGGTTCTTTAATGTGCATCTAAATCTATGTACAAGGGTCTCAAGCATTTTCGCCTCCATCGAAAATGCGGCCCCCACGGCCGGGATTCGATCCCGCGACCGTCGGGTGAGCATTCGAGCACCATAAACACTATAGGACAACTGTGGCGGGTGTCCGTGGCCCTGTAGAAACGGATAGTTATTTGGAGAAAGATTTCGGCGGCGCCACCAGTAAGGCACTGCAATCTTAGCGCATATAAAACCATTGTATAGGCTCCCATGTATACAGTAACTTGATCTAAGCGTATTATTGTGATATCAATAATATGGACACTCTCGGCTGCTTTTTGCCGTCGCCGTCATGTCCCATATATATATATATATATATATATATATATATATATATATATATATATATATATATATATATATATGAAGGCCCCAAAGAAAAATAATTCAGAAAAAAATCGGCAGATCCCACGCCTTGTGGGAATTGGTTTCATGCGAAGCAGTCGGCGAGGAATTGTCTATGTTGCATTTTTTTCGGCTTTGAGCCAAGCGTTACGAGGTGGATCGATGTGTTTTTGTAAGTGTAGTAGTTGTGTGCACATCGTGGGCGTACCAGGAACGTCGACTGCATTGGCGTTTAAAGGATAACTGGTGGTCTGACGTAGCGTCAGCACTCACGTTAGACCACAGAAGTCAGTATTATCAAAACGAAGAGCACTTTAAGGTGCGATGATGTGAATATCATAGGTAACATTCGTTAGCGTATTTCTGTGCGCTCGAGCAACGCGTGAATATAGCTTGCTGAATCATAGGAATACCAATGTAATGTTTATTAGACTGCTATAAATGCGGAGCCAACATTGGCACCACAATATGTTCGCCTGTGTTATAGGAGTACATATATGACGCTTATTGCTTTGTTGTGAAGTTAGAAAGCCAGCACTGCAACCACTATTCACGTTGCACCGACATTACGCCTGCACAGGGTGTTTTTCCAAAGCAGTGTCAAGACCTGGCGTGGCTGTGTGAAAGAATACCTGACTGGCACGCAGAATGCTTGGGTTCGATTCCTGCTGGGATCCTGATTTTTATTCTCTGCATTCGTCGGATCAACGCTGTCGGTTTTTCTTGGCGCTCTCGCATTTAAATTGTCAATGCCTCTTCTCGCCGTTTCTGGGTCGATATAAACTGTCATTCACGTGTGGCGCATACCCGCCCGTCGTCTACGTGTATGTGCCGCATGTGTCTGGAGGAAAGGGTTCGACGACGTACGCTACAGGATTTTCCCGTTATACATGTCATGACCCGACAGTCATAATATTGGTCAAACCATCTTACCCTCCCATACCAATTTTGGTCTACGCCAAGTTAAGGAGGCGATCACGAGAGCACGCAGACGTAGGCGGATAGATAGATAGATAGATAGATAGATAGATAGATAGATAGATAGATAGATAGATAGATAGATAGATAGATAGATAGATAGATAGATAGATAGATAGATAGATAGATAGATAGATAGATAGATAGATAGATAGATAGATAGATAGATAGATAGATAGATAGATAGATAGATAGATAGATAGATAGATAGATAGAAGCGGTCAAAGTATCTTTGGTTCACAATGTCAAGATGGAAGCCGACAGATGGAAACACGGATTGGGATAGGTTGAACAAACAGGAGAGAGGGCCTCACACAGGCCGGCCGACGTTCCGATAGGGGGACCTATCTTTGTCAAAGGCACCTTGTCATCCTTGGCGTGTTAGTTTTTAGTGGTTGGTGTTGACGTCATGTCCAGCGGTGGCGCGTGTCGCTGTCGGTAAGTGCTGTCTGGAAAGGAAGGAACTATAAAGCAGATGAATATAACCCTTACCCCATTCCAAGCAAGTTTGCAACGGCACTCAGGAATTTCATCTCGGAGATAAGGAGAGCTGAAAAGTGGGAAAAAAGACAGAAAAAAATGGGGGACGCTTAAGCTTCGCCTTTTAGGAGTTGAACGCGATAGCGATATCCTGCCCCTATAGTGCGTACTTCGAAAACTTGGTGCATACTTCTTATTGTATGTTACTCGAGAAGTTCACATTGTGCATTAGTGCAATGTAATTGACAAAGTACGAAGTGGTCACGCTGCCGCAGCAAGCCGAGTTTTGGTGTCTGCCTTCTCTGCCTCCGTCTCGCGTGGCAGCGCCCTCGTTGTCGTGCGCCACTTGACACTGATGCCCCACCAAATCTCGCCGATGAGAAAGACTTCGCAGTGTGGTTGGCGCTTGTAGACGACACAGAATCCATCACAAGCGTGTCAAGAGCCCGGTGGCGTAAGAGAACGTCTGTGCGCGTGACATTTTTTTCGAAGTATCAGTGCAGTCACTACGTGTGTGTAACAGAATGCGCGCACTAAGGTGTGTGCCTTATGTAATGGTAGCATGCTGTAAACAAGGAGCAATTATGCGCGAGAAACTTTTTCGAAGTTGCGATGCACCCACTACGTGATCTTAAGGCAGTACGCACAGTAATGTGTGTTCCTTTGTAATGGGTGGCTGGCTTTGCTATCTATATTTCTGCCACTTTATTTGAGGACCAGTAACAATATATAAGGGTGGTTCAAAAGACGACAGCGAGCTACTCTAGCTCGCTGGGGAACCAAATGTGGCCTAATTTCACGTACGTCTTTAATTCGTTAAAGCGCTAGCCTAAACCAGAGCACACACCGCTATTCGTGAAGCGCGCATGATATTAAATATAACACGCACACACGCACAAACATATGGCCTACTCACTGTGGACAACGGAGTCGTGGCAAGAGAAGTGTTGCATAGGGCGTTGCATAGGCCGTAAAAAGCACTTACGAGAGGCAGGGGTACGTAGCATGAGCGGGCGCGCGCAAACTATCAACTGTTGATTCGTTCGTGAGGCGCCCCCTGAAGCCGCGCTGTGGCTGCGCAAATGCGCTGCGCTCGAAAGAAGAGCGATGGGGGGAAGGGGGGGGGGGTGCAAGGTTACAAATGAAAGCGTGGACAGAAAGAACAAACAAAGTACATACTTGAGATGGTTGTACATACTTAAGATAAACAGCGCAAAAAAGCGCGGCGACGGATGTGAGAGGGACCTGATTGAAGCATATCAAATGCAAGTCAGTCAAGAACTTTATTCATCGGTCCTGAGGAGTTTAGGCCGCCGGGGGATCCAGGGGGGACACCCTAGCAGCCGCTACCGTAGGCGACGCCCGAGTCGGGGCGGGAACGTGATGGCGTTCCGCCAGTTCTTGGGCCCTCTGGACTGCCTTGAGTTGTTGGTGGAGCTCGGAGCTCCTGAGTGCCTCTTCCCAGTCGGATCAAATGCAAAAAAAAAAAAAACACATGGTCATGATCGTGTACCTTTCATATCGTTATCACGAAAAGAGGTTGCACTTTTTTTTAGAGAAATGAAATTAGAAGGTATCAAGTGCGCTGCGTTTTTATCTGTATGGTTTTTTACGGCGCGTGAGCGTTTTGGTTATTATTGGATTGTCTCATGCGCAGCGCTTTCACCTCAACTGCATCATGTGCTGCGCACGTGCGTCTCGGTTTTCCTTTCGAGCCGTATTGTTTCATTAAAATATTGAGTCCGCACTTGTGCGTTCGTGCAATTTTCTCCTGTTGTGAACGCGTCCGTGATGGCTGGGTTCGTCGTTCTTTCAAACTATATGTGCCAACAGCTTTACCACCGTGAGTCTTGTAAAACAAATGCAACCAAGGTACCAAAAAAAGAAGAAGCCGTGCTGCAGATGGAAGAAATAAACATACATTAAACACATATCCACCGCGGTGTCACGGTGCTCTGATGCTGACTCGATAGACGCGTGTTCGATCTCAGTGGTGCTCGCATTTTGACGGATGCTAAATGCAAGAGGCCAGTGGAATAGCCAGGGGATGGCACACAGGGCCCGTACCCCCCCCCCCCCCACACACACACACACACCAAATTTTTTTTGCCATGGCATACACAGCACAAAACAAGCAGAACGCAACACCGCAGCAGCATTCATGTCTAACGCATTATTGTCCATGCACCAGAATAATTCCTCGCCACCTCCATGTTTTTCTGCAGCTCCGAAGTTAGTGCGTCTTCCACTAACCACCTTGCAGGCACCTTCACAACAATCGGCTGATGTGCCCAGCCCCAATGCAGCTCTTATCGAAGGAGGGACGGACACTCAAGAAACTCTGCCGCGTTCGCTCTCTGACAATAAGCATGTAGGTGAGCCCCAAGGCTCAAACTCTTCTGAGCTAGATAAGACTCCATCGGTGAACCCTTCACCTAACCATATCCTGCATGCCTTCGTCACAAACGACGCCGTAAAAAGCCGGCGCGTTACAAGGATTGTGTTCTTTAATTTTAATATACGAGTTTTTCTTCATAATACTCTCATTTTTCATGTACTATACTATATACTACTTACAATATATTTTCATATACCTCCTTTTACTGCATAATCCTGAGTTTGGGGACTGACACTGAGTCCTTAATTACTACTTATATCAGTCCATAAATGGGCTCATGCAATGAAAATCCATTACATCAGGTTTAGTCAAACTACTTGAATTTTGGTCCCATAAAACCGTCCTAAAAAATAATACATTCCTACACGCGATGACTATTGTATAATGATGTTACCTTATTTTGCAAATTTTCCTACGATATTTTCAACGATTGTGTGCCAAATTGTCATGTGCACCGAAGCATTTTACTGCATTGTTACTAGTCGACCTTACGCATGTTACTGCATGCAAAGTTCTCAGTGCCTAATTGCCACGTTATAATGTTCAATAAAGAGTACAACAGCAATTACCTACTGTGGCGCTAGTTCTGTATAATTTGATCGTATTATCTTGTGTACAGATACGCAAGAGTTTACGTCTCCTTTCCTTTCTAGGGGTAGGTGATGTGGTGTCGCGCATTTCATGCTTTTGTCCAGTTTCGGTTTCTCAAGGTGTGGCACAGAGCGCCACACGACGGGCATTTCCTGTATCCAATGTTTATACGCTCTCTGTCAATAAAGGCAGTTCCCTCCCCGTTCTCGGCCTGGGGAGCTATCGCGGAACGATTCTATTTTTTATTCCAATGCTTTTCGTGCTTTTCGCGCTTGGCCATTGGTCAGAACGACGGTCCGTCCGCGTTATCAACGCGATCAGCCAGCCGCGAGAGGTGGATGATAAGAATAGCATAGAATATGGCATTGGAATCGGGAATAGCATCGTTCCGCGATTGCACCCCTGGTCTGACCTACGCAGCGAGCGCTCAAGCGCCCTCCTTTCCTTTGTTCCACTGGACGGTGTATCCGGTGGCGACACAACAGAAACCCCCTGAAATTATTAATTACTACACTGTACATGACTTGGGATAAGTGCCCCCCCGCCCCACTTTTATTTTCAATATGTGGGCCGAAAAACAAAACATTTATGAAACTTTCAATGCATATCTGTGCAGTTTTCTCAGCCCTTAGTGTTAAAAGCCCTGCATTTCAGACAGCTTAGCAGAGAGAATGCAGTGAAATCGCGTTTAGAACTTGTGGTTTCGGTTTCCACGCCGCCTGCGCCGACGAACATGTACGCGGCGTGCGCCGACGACGCCGCCGCCGACACGGAATGGCCCCACGCCGCCATCGGTCGAAACCTCCACTGTGCACACCTCATGATGCTCGCGGCCTTATAGACATCGAGACCTGCTTTGCACGAATGAAAACGTTGAGAAGTGCGCTTGTTTAACCGAAGATGCACGCTCCCTCAGGGCGCTTTCGATGCTTTCGGCACCTTGATTCTAGAGTTACTGTATATGCTACCTTTAGGTAAAAGCAGCATATACAGTAACTTTACTTGATTCTAAAAGATGACGCGTTGCGACGCGCCTGACTCAGTCGCAATAGGGTGCCTTGATGCCCGCGCGCTCCGCTGAGGGTGAGGACAGGAGCGTCGTCTGCTACGACGGCCGCCATTGCGAATCCCGCCGCAGCTCGGCAGCATGCGAAACGCGCTACACAAAGCGCTTGCGGTGCGCGAATACGTCCGGAAATAAGTTCACGCTAGTGAGCTTTCTCTTTTTCTTTTCTTTTCTGAAGCTTGGGCAACTTTTATAGCTGTTGTTGCCTAAATGTTTATTAAGGAAGCATGTAATTCGTGTAAGCTGACGGCCTGTGCATGTGTTATGCGCTAGAGGTAGACGTAGACTCTGTTATGTTGAAAACGAATCCTCTTCCTTACGCCGGAAACGACAAACTCTAAAGCCTTACTTAATTTTCTCGTAAGCTCTGCATTCCATATACACAAATAATCGTTTAAAGTGTTTGCATACATGTCAGCAGCAGCTGTATATGTATCTGAACACACACAATTTAGTTTTCCGAAGCTACCTGAGCGCGATTAAGGTGGCTCATTTTGTTAAGTTTGCAAACAATTTACTCGTTTAATATTAATGGCGGCATCATACATATTGTACACAGAATAAAGGGCCGAGGAGCAGTACGGTGCGAATATCCTGCTAAAATGAAACGAAAGCTTATTTATCATTATTATTGCTGACATTTCTTGCTCACAATCTGTAGCCGCTACTGTATCGGCACTCGAGTTGCGCCTTGAGTCCTTATCGAAACGATGAATACGTTGTTGATTAGTATGCCGTAAAACTCTGCATGCACGCAGTATCAGTGCGTTTTTCCTTCTTTTTGGGTGTCTGCAGTTTCTTTTTCAGTATCCGCAGGTTTTCTCGCATGCCCAATTGCATGCACATTTTATTGAGTGTTTCCAATACTGTTTTACACTTTGTGCGGCAGATGCAGGGCGTCGTTTATTTGTCTATTTTATTAATAATAATATCTGGGGTTTTACTTGCCAGAACCATGATATGATTATGAGGCCCGCCGTAGTGGAGAGCTCCATAAATTTTGACTATCTGGTGTTCTTCAACCTGCACTGACATCGCACAGTACATGGGCCTCTAGCATTTCGCCTTCACCTAAATGCGACCACCGCGGCCGGGACCGAACCCATGACTTTCGGGTCAGCAGCCGAGCTCCATCACCACTATACCACCGTGGTGGACGTATTTTTTAAGGCGAAAGCCTAAATGCCTCATCAAACGCGAAATTTGACCGTCGGCGTCAGCGTACCACGACGTCGGGGACGAGGGATGCAAAAAGTCATCGTCACGTGATGACGTCCCCGTATGACGTCATCATGGCTTCACAAATTTTGGCGTGACGTCATATGATGCCGTTATCACATGACATCGTAGCTTGATCAAAATTGGGCAGATCACGGAGGCAGTGCAAAACCAGGTGAGGTGCCTCCGATCTTGGAGGCAATGCAAAACCACGCTAGTTGCGCAAAAAACTAAGATGGCTTTCGCTTTCGATCCGTCTTAAGCGAACACACAAGGGACACTGTGAGTTTTTATTTCATTAGCTGGTTTTTCATGACGTACTCATTGTACAACTTGACCTTGTTTCTTGTATTTTTTTACTGACAGCGTGTCTACTGTACACAATGCTTCCCCGTCTTGTTGTTTTCATGCATCTTCTTTGTATAGACGCTTCGCGAGAACTGTTTGTATGCGCATTCCTATATGAGCCTTCAGGGCTTACATTATTAATAAATAAATAAATTATGCTTGCTCAAAGAAATAAAATACTGAATGTGTGTGTGTGTGTTTGTGTGTGTGTGTGCGTGCGTGCGTGTGTGTGTGTGTGTGTGTGTGTGTGTGTGTGTGTGTGTGTGTGTGTGTCTACGTTAATATCTAGTTACAGGCCATTTATTTGTGCGCACTAATGCTGCGCTGACAGAAGCAATTACACAAATAAAACGCAAATTACACAATAAAACACAACTGCCACTAGTCGATTCACAGTGATCGTAAATGATTAAAAAAAACAGGAACTGCGTGATTATTTAAGAGAGGACGAAAATGTAACCTTGAAACACAGAAACAGGGAAGGATAAAAAACATATAACTGCACACATACATACATGGGCATCAGACCAGCACAGAAGGCGTACTTGAAACAAGGAAAGGAATATAAAAAACAAGAACCCGCCGTGGTTTTAGTTATAGTGCTTGACTGGTGACCCGAAGGTTGCGGGATGGAATCCCGGCCGCAGCGGCCCCATTTCGATGGAGGTGAAATGAAAGAGTCCTGCGTACTTAGATTTAGGTGTACGTTAAAGAACAACAGATGGTCAAAATTTCGGGAGCCTTCCACTATATACGGCGCCTCTCATAATCATATCGGATTCTTGGGACGTAAATTCTCACAAATAATTATTATTAGCCCCTTCAGACACGAATTATGGTGCACTGTCTGCAAATGCGTCAAATGCGCATGGCATCATTTCAAGACGCTCACTATTACATTCCAAGAAAAAAAAAACGAAGGAATGTGTTGTTTTGTGTGAGCTTCAGTAAAAAATTTCATTTAGCGTGCAACTCATTATCTAATTATTCTGCCATCAGTCACCTTCAATACTTGCATAAAAAGAATCAACTATTAGGCCCGAAAAGCATGCACACTTACTTTTTTGGTCGTATTCGTTTCGAGCGGAGAAAAAAAATACTGTTGACGTTGGGCCTGAAACGCGCCACGTCGAACGATCGTCTAACATGGTAGTGCCTCCAGCAAAGTGATCCTCTGCAGCAATACGCAGGACAATTAAGTTAAATGACCGCTAGTTGTCCAATCAGGAAGCGTGCAGGAATGTGCACATTGAGTTTCAGGTCATTTGAAGAAACACGCGGCGTGGGACGCGCCTCCGAAGTTCGCGTCCCCAAACGAGGACGCCGTGTCGCAAAGGGTTAGGAAAAAAGAAGGATTTGATCTGCAGACAAACACGCATAATATATTCCATGATACATTTCAAATCACAAAAATATCGAAAGCAAAAATCAAAGGCAGATACAGGACCAACCAAATGCAGTAAAGAATGTTGGCGAAGAAAAATGCAGGATTCATGCACACGTGAACCAAAGCATTTTAAGCATGTAGCTGATATCAGTGTGTCCATTTATTACGCAATGTTAACACCAGCAGATGTTATCCTTGCATGTGCATTCGAAATACCGGCCGGAAACTTATGCTGCAAGTGCATAATGTGTTCTTCGGATGCCGCTTGTCATGTTTGATTTTTACTGTCCAAAGAAACCTCGTATCTTCTAAAACGATACAGCTCTCAGCGTTTCTGGAATGATCGGTGCACTGCGGCACGCAACACCCGGCCATGGTGACGGTAGCGAGCGCATAAAACTGGAGGGAAACGAGCGCAGACCTAAAAACAGCACGCGCGCCACGCACAAGAGACCGGGCGGGGGATTCAAAATGGCGGCCACGCTGCCGCCAAGGCCGAGGAGGCGGCATCTGCCCTTTCAAAAGCTGACACCACTCTAAGCGGGGGCGCGCGCATCGAGGCACTCTAAGTCGCAAGACTCGCAATGTGTTATCGAGTCGCGTGTTATCAGTTGGAAACATGTTATCAAATTTGGAACATAACTTGCCTCTTACGAAGTGACGCGGCCCCGGAAAGTCTCAAGTTCCAGCCATCGCCCGAAGGGGGAACATAACTTGCCTCTTACGAAGTGACGCGGCCCCGGAAAGTCTCAAGTTCCAGCCATCGCCGAAGGGGGAGAAAAAGTTTACCCCGCAGCTGCTAAAAAAAACATAGTGCTTCCCCTCAAAAATCCTGCCCTCGTGAACGCACAGTTTCCCGCTAGAGGCGCCGGAATAAGCGCGAGATTTAACCATCATTTTTGCAAAAAACTGCTCTTTCTAACATAATTGAAAGATAATATTTGAATAACCCCGGTGAAAATATGGAACTGGTTTTTCGCTGGTTTTAACTGGGACCAGCGGGTCAACACTAGTTAACACTGGAGGCCAACGGGTTAACAACTGGTTCCAGTTGGTCCCCTGCAGGAACCACTCGTCTGGAAATGGAACCACCTGGAACCAGTTGGCCTGGAAATGGAACCAACTGGAACCAGTTGGTCAGGAAACAGAACTAGCTAGAACCAATTGGTCTGAAAATGGAACCTGGAGCCAGTTAGTCTGAAAACCAGCAGTGGCCTGGAGGCAGAACGTACATACTAGCTGATCTAGCAGAAACCTTTTTTGTTTGTGTAGAACCAACTGCACCCCAGGCTAATCGCACGCAGGCGTAAATGTCAAATTAATGATGGTTAAAGTGCAAGAAATTGGCTTTTGCAGGTTGCGTCCGAGTGTGCCAGTCGATCAGGTTATAATACCAGCTATTCTCCCGTACTTTGGAAGCCATCAACAAGGGCCTTCACAGAGGAAAAAAAATTTAAGGTTTACGGTCAGTTCATACTTCATTCACCTTTTGCCCTACGGTTAAAAATTGGAACACTGTCATAAACAATATTTGCTTATTGCAGTAGGTTTGGTTGCAAGTCAAAATTTTTAGTTATGCTGATATCATATGCAGACCAACCTGTACACCTCCACAACTTCATTGTATGTGTCCTTAAACCGACACATTCATATGCTTTCGAAAATATTTGGCTCATACTTATGTTATGTGTGCCCTGTGTCATTGGTATTTGTTGGCACTGGTCCAACTTAGGATTAGCTGGCGACTGGTTTCAGCGCGGAGTTGTTCTATAACCTAATTCATTTGGTTCCAGCTGCAACCAGCTAGAACCAGTTAGAATTTTTTCACCTGGGAATGAAAGCAACCACCGTAGTGCTCCTGTGGAAGCACTTACAAAGGAGGAGGAGGAGGAAACAACTTTATTGCACTTACAAGGGCAATGAGCCACCGCCGCCTTATAGCGTCATCTTTCAAATAATTTCTGAACACTCAAAAGCTACAATGAGAACATGCAGTAAAAAGTACACTTGCATGATACAAAAAAAAGCTCCACATGTATAAACATTTCATCCAGGAAGCATCAGATGACAGCTTAAGACTTCACAGTAAGCAAGAATAATGAATAATTTAAGTGCATCCTATTGGTGCTCGAACTAAGTTTCTTGAAGAATCGCACGGGAAAGCAAGAAATATAAGGAAATCTGCGTAATAAAATGCCTGCAATATTACGAGTAAAATTCATTATTTCAAAAAAACATACATATTTTAAAAATAATTTTATATGTTAGAATATGAGCCATAACTTTTGAGAGAAATTTCAACTCAAAAGCTCAGTAGATAACACTTTGCAAGATTAAATAATCACAGGGAGAAGCAAAATAAATAGCAAATAAAACTGACAACACTGTAGACAACAGCATATTACTAGTGCATGCTCCTGCAAAATCTATTCTAGCAAGCACAGCAACAAATTTGGCAACTTCTGAACATCCTCAGCAATAACCCCTTGAGGTGCTTTGTACACACTTGTGTACAGAACTTCTTTTGGCTAATTGTGCCAACTAGTGGCTAAGAAAGAGCAAGATACATTGATGGTTAGATGAACTAAAACTCCTGCTTAATAAATGTGTTCATATAACTTCACTTTGCAGTGTACTGCTGCAAATGATCATTTTACTGAAGGCACTATGACATTCGACGAGGCGTTTGATGCGCCACTTTTTGCGAGCCACATCAGAAGTAAAACTTTTCTTCGCTCAAAATGAATATAACCGAAAACAAAACTGCAGCATTGAAATTGCAGTTGCTTCAAAATTGCAGTTGCTTCGAGCTGTCAATAAATTCGCCCTCACGCTGCCAATTGCTAGCTTCCTGGTTAGCTCGATTGGTAGAGCAAACGCCCCGGAAAGGCGTTGGTCCCGGGTTCGATCCCCGGACCAGGACAAATTTTTCGGCGAGTACGACTCTTTATTTTCTGAGAAATCCGTATGGATTTCCTTGTGGCTTCGTGCTACAAATGGGTGGTTGTCTATTTCCTCTTTCAAAATTGCAGCATATTTCTAGCTTCAGATTCGATTCTATTTATGCAAAAAAAGAACGGGAATGACTACAGGATAAAGAGGTATTTAAGCATAATTTAATTAAGAATAAGTACTATAATGCAAACAAATCAATGCATTATGACATTTTTTTTTCACAATAGAATATGAAGTGCCTTGAAGTAATATTGTGTAAAATTGACGCACATACAGGCACTTCTTCATAGGTCGCACCTGAAAGGGTTAATGCTATCTGGACATAAAAATTAATCCTAAAGACCAGTACTAAACCGCACAGCAAAAAAAAATTACCAGTAAACGGTAAAGTTTTACTGCCAACATAAAAGCAAATGCACTACTGGTGATTGTATAATGTAACAACTCTTGAAAATGGTATCATGTATTTAAAGTAGCACCAAGGAGATGTAGCTGAAAACAACAAGCCTTAAAATATTCTAATTATGACAAAGATTAGGTAAATGACACTAAAGATTTCATACTTAATTGTAAACGTCATCTTCGAAGATAAATTTATGCATGACATGCTTAACATAAAAAAATTTAAAACAAACAAATGCAATGCAGCACTGAGAAGCTGCCCATAAACATTACTTTTGCTCAGCAAAAGGAGCCTTGATTTCATTTCATTTTTAATAAATAAAACGCGAATGACCTGTAAAAATGTGGGCCCAGTAACAACTTGGCTGCATTGTCAGCCAATATGTGCCCACTGCTTGAAATAAAGTTGTGTAGATAATTCATTATTTCACAAACGCATGGTATTGTCACAGTGCATTAAAATGCATATCCTGATAACTTGAGCAAGAATGTGACGATGATGACGGTTATGATGCCATCATTTTAGTATGAATAACCCGTCTGAAATGGGTCACCCAGAGTGTATCACATATTTAAACTTCCAGGTAGTCTATTAAACATTCTAATATCGGCATATCAGCCATAAATTCATGAAAATCCCATTTAAAATTCATGAAAATCCCATGGGCATGACACTGAGGCAGGCGAGGGTTGGTAGAGGCAAAGGGGGATAGCGTGTGTCTTTTCTTTAAAGCGAGCTGTGAACACAGCCTTTTCTAGAATGCATGCACCACTTTTTAACAATAATGTTCTAGATGAAGTAAACAAGAAGCAACATACATTGAAAAGCAGAGACTTGCATGTACAATGTTGTTCCAACTTCATTTTCTCTGCTACAAACTCTCAAAACTCGTCTTGTGACCAGAATATCATTTTCATCAAACTTGAGATGCAATATACTAGATCAGCAAAATTGTGAAAGCACAATTTTGTAGACATTTAAAAAAATTTTTGGATAGTTTGCAGGTACTGTGTTAACTATTGTAATGTCCGCACCCCTAATTTTGTAGCTTAAAATCAAGGAAGAAAATTTCAACTGAGAATAAAAATCAAGAAACCAAGCCCAATTCATGCATTCCAAGTGATCTCGCACTTTGCAACTGCCCGACTCTAAGTCGCAGTCGAAAGGTTTAGTGCAACAGGAACAGACAATGCCATGGCTGGCATTGAGTGTAAGCACCAGTGGCACTGACGGTGAAGACAAAAACATCAGTTGTGCCGCATGCATGCATAAATGAAAAAGTTCATTGTAAAAAAGATTGCATTCACTGTTTTCGCAGTGTGTACAATACGTACAATGGGTTACGGTGCATACCACGCAAAAGAGATGCAAATAGAAGCAAACATTTTACCAAATGAGCCCCTGTGAGGGATGAATGTCCTAAGATCTCGAAAAAGAAAGGGACAGGGTCATCGCACGAGTCGGTACAATATCTTTATACATTATGCTACGCTGGGCAAGAAAGGTGTCACCTAACCACTAAGATTTATTTTCGGCATTTAAAGCGGGCACCTTATTTGCATAATGCTCATTTGGCAGTCCGTCTTGCAAATGCTTTTTTGATCTGTTTTGTGCCATTGAATATCCTGCAAGGTGACGCAGTCTTACCGCGAGCGATACTTTTAAAAATAGTGAAGGCGAAAAATGGTTAAACCGTGAAGGACAATTGCAAATCAAAATGCTTGGGCGTATAGCACGCGCTGCAATGATGATGCTGTTCTTGTTGGTAAGGACAGCTACGACATACAGCAAAAGGAAGGTTGGGTTGCCAAGCTTTGCACTCGGACACACATTCAAGAATGCATGCATTTACCACATCTACGCATTTACCACGACCAGCATCTCATATTGCGTAGATGAATACACCTGCAACGTTGCAAGCCACGAGGACCTTAGTGCTGCAAGTTTCCGGAGTCAGAGAACAGGCAGAACTGAGAGTAACACATCACAGAGCACGGTTGTCAGAGATCTCTAAATGCATCACAACAACGACCAATCTTTCACGCTATGTACAGCCAACAAGAGGCGAGTGGGACGAGTTCATTCAGATGCATACGAAAAGAGAACTATAAAAGAAAAATGGAAAAACAGGACATTTTGTAAATATGTGCTTTCTGAATAGAAATGTCGGCTGTTAGCAGCGCGTCGTCCTGTTTTTCTGTGCTTCTTTTGGAGTAGTCTTTTTGCGCCTCTCCAAGTATCAACCAGAGGTGTTTAGAGAGCCTCAAATTCATCAATTAGAAAGATGCAGAGACAAAGGTGCCAACCCTTTCAGTTTTCACACAAAGGTAAATGGAACGGTTATCGCATAACTACATTATTTCTCCCCTCATCCGCTCCGACAACACTGGCTATTGGGAGAGCAAAATTAAATAATCTAGTTATAATTCACAAGGAACCGCATCGAGCATGTACTGCCTGCCGGTAATCGTAGCGAAGCAGGCGTTGTACAGGCCACGAGCAGCATTTCTGAGGAAGACACCAGTTTCAACAATCCGGTTCGATCTGCCGTCCATCATGGACTTCCCTCCAGTTCATCCAGATGAGCCCAGTCTGGTCCGGCCCGGAGCCGCACTACGAGAGGAACGGAAAGCTCTGCCGCCTCCTCCATGGCCTTGCGTACCATGCTGGACACAGTGTCCAGATCTGCTTCACACACCTCGAGCAGAAGCTCGTCGTGCATCTGAAGGACCAAGAAGGCACCTGCACAGCAGTTAAGATGTCGGCCATTTTCAGACAGTTCGCCCAAACTGTTGAAGTACAATTCCATTTCTTACTGCCCAGCATTCACTGTCATAATGCTAATGTGGGCGAGGCACCGCTCAGACTACTAGAGAAACGAAAGAAATTATGGCATTGGAATAGAATCCCTAAATATAATCCATGCCATGGCGTCCAACAAATCACACTTTCTCCACTTTCTGACTGTCACAAATGCAGCCTTCATGCTATGAAGGCTAGATTCTATCACTTGGTTAGATCAGTGGTTCTCAAATGGGGATCCGCTGACCCCAGGGGACGCACGATGCCATTTCTGGGGTTCCACAAAACCCACATTCGAAAATAAATAAATAAATAAATAAACACGTTTTTTCGATGCACACACTGTCCAGTGACAGTGGCCCCTTCTGATTTTTGGTAAGCTTCACCGCAAAACATCTTTGCATTGCGGTGGAGTCCCTCTCCATGGGGTGGCTGTAAAGTAGGGGTGTGCGAATATTCGAAAGTTTCGAATATTCGTCGAATATACATTCGAAATATTCGTATTCGATTCGGAAATCGTGTATTCGAAAAGTTTCGAATATTCGATAAATTCGAATATTCGACAAAATCGAATATGCGATTCGATTATCATGCATAAAATAACTCGTCTTCCACATTTATCCTGCGTTCGTATAGCTAAAAACGTTGCCGAGAGGAGCGATAAACATCGTAAGTAAACGGGGGCACGATCTGCCTGCGACGAGCGCCCCAATACGTATGATTTATTGCTGGTGCATCTCCGACGTGCAGCGCTGTTGGCGATCATGTAACCGTACATTTTCAATATTATGCGGCCGTAACGTGCCGCACTACCACTCGTTCACTATGCGGGGGCACTTCTGAAGAAAGACAGTGACCCATGTGACTGGTGGCGGACTGTATACAGGCACCTTCAGATACCCCAGTCTGGCAAAGCTTTGCCCTATATGTACCTCCCTATACCAGCCACTTCTGTTCCAAGCGAGCGTGCCTTTTAAGGTGCAGGGGAGGGGGGTTGGGGTTGTCTCTGTTACAAGGGAGCGCCTGCTGCCTGATCATGTGGAGCAACTCATATTTCTTCATGATAACATGTAGTCATTACTTTCATTGTGCCGTGATATTTGCTTGTGTTGTGATGTGCATTGTGCTAGCCTGAACATTGTGTTCTGGAGATAGCAGTGTATGTTGTGTTGCCAGTCAGGCTGTTAATGTTTTTTTTTCTTCAATAGCTACATGTTAAATAAAATATCGTTACTGTGGAGGCGTTTTTCCTTTGATATTCGATATTCGATTTGATATTCGAAGGTGGATATTCGTATTCGATTCGTATTCGAAAAGTTTGATATTCGCACACCCCTACTGTAAAGCTTTTGTTGCAGTTTTCTGCAACATATATGCAAGTGAGCACGCTTTTTCCAGACTTGCACATTTGAAGAGCAAACATAGCTATAAACAGGTTGAATGTGGTAGCAGACCGTACAACTTATTGACAAGCTGTTCAAATCGAACTGGCGTTGCCCTTTAGTTTGACCATTCTTTGCCAGCTAGAAATAAAAGGCACCTGTTTCACTCTGCATATTGTCTTAATTTATGACCCCCCCCCCTCCACTCTTCCTCTCACTGCAAGGGGTCCCTCACCAATTCCACGGATCCACAAAGGGTCCCCAAACATCCATGGTTACCAATGCTCTAGAGTCTGTACTAACTCTATGTCTGGCCTTAATACTGTAGAAGATGGAGTTAAAATTAGGCCTCGTGGCCACATTTTTCTTTTGTTATTGTTCTTTTAGTAAAGACATTTATGCCAACACCATTGGAACACATACCCTGTGATGGTGGCTCCTCTGGCAGCAGACCCTTTGAGTCGGGAAAGCGTTGCGCGAGGGCACTGTCGAGCGAGATGAGCGCCCGTCGGAGCAGGTCTGCAGCTGAGCCTTGCACAGCTGTGCTCAGCACCTGCCGCTCCGCCTTGGCCTTGTCCCTGCTGCTGCCACTGTGCAGGTCTGCCAGGGGCCGCCTCCTGCCTAGCAACGTGCGCACCTCGTTCGTGATACGGGCACGTTCCAGAAGCCGGTCGGCATATCGCTGCAAGCCTGTAGACAAGTGGCACATTCGTCACGTCACATGCGTACCTACATTCCCCCAGTGGGCATAACAACAGTGCTGAAACTCAACTTTATTAAAAGGGCCCTGCAACACTTTTTTGAGCATGGCCAGAAAACGCTGCTGATCAGTAGTCGAGGCTCCTAAAAACATGTGATCCAAACAACATAGTAGCGCAGCATGAGGCACGAAATTTACACTCAATTCTTAAAGACAGCTAGAAATCGCTCGCTCTTTTCTCGACAAACAGTGCCATAGTCCGAAATGACAGTTTCATAAACCAAAGTCCCCGGCCATTGGCTGATTTGTGTATTGTGAGCTGCATAGATGCCGAGGCCGCTGTGGGATGGTGGGATGTGCCCGCACTGCACTCTATAGTGATAGAATTACACAGAGTATAGAATTACACCAGCCCGCTCGCAGTCACACTGAAAGTAAGCCACGCATTCAAAGAAAAAAAATAAATAAAAGAAAGTGCTCAAGGTTACGACATGCACTGACGAATGGACGTAGCTTCTTGCCTCGTTATCATCGCCCCCTGCGTAGCTTTCAGCGCACTCGCTGATATGAAAAGAGTAGAGCTGTGCGAATAGCAAAATTTTGGGTGCGAAGCGAATTATAATAATAAAGATTGAGTGCGAATCGAATCGAATAATTTTGAATAGTTTTCGAATATTTCTCAAACATTTTTCGAATAATTCGAAGTGAAATTACAGAAAAAGTTGCAGAGAATCCCTAAGTATGTTCTTGTGAGATAGCAACATGAAAGTGTTTCTTTTCGCTAGGTTCATGAAGCGCTGGTGGGGTCATATTTCATAGTTGTCTTTCTTATCAAGAATGAGGCAATGTAGACGCCGAATTGTATTTATGTACATGATTTGGTGCAACTAAAGTGTTGCCGACAACACTTTACACGTGATAGGCAGAGATGCCATTTCCTCAGCCTCTCCTTCTCTTTCAACTGCTGTGGAAGGCCAACTGATGTGGCAGACAAGGTTGTGCTCCCTTCAAGTCCGGAGTTCCAAATCTGCCTCGTAGACGTCGATATATAAGAACATCTGAAATTTTGGATGCTAAAAAGCTTCGGCGTCCGATTTTTCGGACTTCCTGCCCAAATTTCAGGTCCAAAACAGCATTAATTGAGCCCCCAACTCTGCCACATCTTTCATCTCCATAATGGAACCAGCGTTTTCTTGAGTTAATACATTTGCGACTGTAGCGGACCTTGAAAGGCAGCTTTGCCGCAATACGGGGGTGTGAGGAGGTGAAGCATATTGAAAAATCTAGGGACCACTTCCAATCAGACGTTCACTGTCTCTTGCCTCAGTTCGACCGAAACGGAGCTTGAAAGGCAGCTTTGCCGCAATACGGGGGTGTGATGAGGTCAAGCATATTGAAAATCTAGGGACCACTTCCAACCGGACTTTGTCTCTTGGCTAAGTTCGACCGTAACGGAGCTTGAAAGGCAGCTTTGCCGCAATACGAGAATGTAATGAGGTGAAGCATATTAAAAATCTCAAGGGGTCACTTTCAACCGGACGTTGACTGCATTTGTCTTTGGGGAGTTCGAATAGTTCGAATTGTAAAATTTCAGTGCGAATCGAATCGAATAGCAAACACTATTCGAAAAATATTCGAAATTTCGAATATTCGCACACCCCTAGAAAAGAGAGAGAAAGCGCTTAACGAGTGTGAGTGCCATGATGGGAGCCACGAAGTGGCATGTCAGTAGTAGAATACTTGGGAGAATACCATAGTCACCTATCAACACATCTCCCTCTTTCTCTCCCTTTTCCCCTTGCCCCCGTGAGGAGTAGCAGCTCAGAGACCCACTTCCAGGCCAAGCTCTCCTTATTTCGCTTCATTAAACGTCTTCTTCTCTTTGGAGACCTACCTGGAAAGGCCTGCCGGAACTGGGCAATCATGGCCTCTGCTTCCGAGTGCTCCATTCCAAGTTGCTGGGCAAGCGAGCGTGCTCCTTGGCCATAGGTGATGCCATAGCATATCTGCATAGAAAGAAAGAGCGAGAGAAACACCCAAGATAAGATAACACCAGCTGGAAGCTTCCACATCAACAAGCATCGACGATCAGCTTACTGCTCACCTGGGGCTGACAATGTGGAGACACAGATATGCGCTGTTCTCATTTTGTAATACATATGTCTATATCTGAACTAAACAGGGGGTATTTTTTCCAGGGGCTCGTTTCTGTGTTGGACGCAACCAAATGAATCCAGCAGACAATTAGGCCAAGGAGAGCATGGGGTACATTCACTGTTACTGTAGTGCAATAATAATGCCATAAATTGACACGAATTAAATTGGATGAAAAATCAACCTTTCCGTCGGTGCCATCCGAACCCACAACCTTCGAATTACGCGTTAAATGCTCTACCAATTGAGCTACGTCGGAAGGCACTTCCCTGTTCACTTCTTTGGGTATTTCTGTGCATGTAACCTCTGGGAGTGTTAGTAAGCGCCGCTCGTTGCCTCTTTTTCTGCCAGAGGGCAGAGAAGTGTTTTAGCAATTACTAAAAGCTTCACCTCTTTTAAGTGAAACACCGTTATCCTTTACATATATCTATTGATGCAAAGGTTTTAGGTGTTCATTATAAAATTCGCACTCCATTCGCTTGCAGGCTTTGGGTCAGTGTTTTAAATACCACAGTAGCTATTTTCGCGTCAGTTTTCTTGAAACTTTGTGAAGGTTGAGGTCAAGTAAGCATTTCATTCCCTTGAAATGCAGCACTGAAGATGCGATGCTGGCTGTGTAGGCTGCGTTGCACCAATTCCGCTCAGCGCTTTCTGCCTTCAATAGGACTTAGCCACTACAGGTGCTATGTACACAAGTGCGTACAATGTGAACCCATGCAATTTTCTCAGACTGTGTTAAAGATGTTGCTAAATTCACGGTTCTAACCGAATTCCCCACTCTTCATCTTCCAACCGTAATGTTTACTGCACCATAGAGCAAAAGCGGATGAAACTGACGTGCAAAATAATCGGCATGGTAGCAGCTCGACATCACCAGAGAAGCAATCTTTCTTATTTACTTCTGGGTTTTTGACATTGTATTACAGCTTTAAAAATATTGTCCACAAATGTAACGATAATAAAGGTGTCCCAAGATCAAAATTACAACAGCTACACATTCTGAATGTTCTCCCAGTGTTGGAATTTGTGCATTGCCACAAACATGTAGAAAGCATTATGGTGGACGTCTTTTGGAAGCACTCTTGGCACTACACATGACTAACACGGCCAGTATGTAAACCTTGTCCCATCACCACCACATCCCTGCTTTCCGTCGAAAGAAGGTGTGTTTCTTCACCTGTTTCTCATCAACAAAGGATGCTCAGTTTTTGAGAACGCATTAAACACTGAAGGGTACAGGCAGACTTCCCATTTGAGTGCTCACAAAGAAAAATTGAGTGACAGCATTTTACTGTTGCATACGTGACAGCCACTAATAGTTGAGCCCCTTTATAAACAGGGTACCATGTTCTTACTTTCTGATCAACCCTTCTTTCTATGTAGGCAACCTCAGTGTCTGTTATGAAGGGGTTCAAATGCATAGCTTTCCAGACTCAAACGTGCGCGTGAGCTATTGTCTTTGTTAACAGGCCTGCTTTGTCTTCTGCCGCAGTGAGGCATCGACAGCGTCCTCCTTGCAGTGACTCCAGAGGGCAGCCATGCGGCGGAAGACGTCACCGCCGGCACGGAACACTCCGCACAGCTGCTCGTCTCGTGAGAGGTGCGCAAGAAGCCGCAGTTCCAACTGGGAATAGTCGGCAGTCAGCAGGACTGCACCTGCAAAAAGCAGCAATTGGGCAGAACGGCTCGTCAACGAGCGTGGTTTACGGTGTAATCTTGCTAAACTGGATGCTGGGACTCTGAAAAAATAATTAACGTCGTCAGCCCATTTACTCCTACTGCAGAACAAAGGCCCATTATATCAGAAGTCCATTTCATCTAAAATTACCTAGGTCCATGGTCTGTTTTAAAATAGCAGAACTTGACATAGTATATATGCACTGCTGCCTAACCCTAATGCTATCAAAAAAAAGAAAAGAAAATATCACAACGATAGTAACTAATCGATAAATGGGTTAACACAATATTGTACAACCACGTGGTGTGGCACACTGCTATCGATGTATTTTGGATGCTGGATGCCAAAATATGGCACTTTTCTCCCACTAGAACGTACACTCAAACCTCCTTATAACAAAGTCGCATCTGACACGAAAATAAGTTTGTTAGTATATCCAAAAATTCGTTATAAATGTATATTTGTAACAATGTATCTATGACAAGACTATTCTTCATTTAGTACTTCGTTATAACAGATAATTCGTTATATCCGAGTTCTTTATATCCAAGTTTGAGTATATATGTAAACATCCGCACAATGGCATGACTGGTGTCCGGATGCTTGGCTCAAGTATGTTGCCAGCGACAAACATTGGCTGCACGTTGTTCTTCACACAAAGCAGCAGCCAATATAAAATAAGCAGATGCCTCAAGCTATCTTTTACAACAAGCAATGACCGCTGTCAAACTTGTAGCATGAACAAGTGTTGCAATCGAAGGCAAGTTGAACTTGAAGCCTGGGTTCAGCTGTGGCTGTATTGCCCACAACGTACTACTCTGTTACATCGAAACCTCATTAAATTGAAATTCGATCTTTTATGAAAACCATAGTCACCGAAGGATACATTTTAACACGGAAGGTGCTGCAAAAGTATTCTAGTACACTCAAACCTCAATATAACGAACACGGATATAACGAATTATTGGTTATAGCGAAGCAAATGGAGAATAGTCTTGTCATAGATACAGTGTTATGAATGCATGTTTATAACGAATTCTTGGATATAACGAAGTTATTTCCGTGTCAAATGTGACTTCATTATAATGACGTTATAGTGTATACATCAGTGTCGACCGCTGTTTACTTACAAACATGGAGTAAGCCTATAGAGAATTTTTTAAAAGTGAAATACTTCAATACATCAATATTAGTGAACACCAACAGCTAATGAAGCCAAGGAAGGTATAGGTGACATTAATTGTACTGTTTTAATTGTATTGTAGTACCGTATTTACTCGAATCTAACGCGCACCTTTTTTCCGGAAAAACGAGTCCAAAAATCGCATGCGCGTTAGAATCGAGTACCGAAAAAAAAAAAAGAAACTCGGTTATTGTATTGCCACCGACATTTCAAAATGGCCGCCTCCTACGCGCCTTGGCCATTTCTGCCATTTTTTCAGTTCGTACGTGTGCTGAGGAGATTGTCATCCTGTTCTGCGTTCGCATCGACGGCATGGAAGTGCCGACTCCAAATACTCGACGAGTGTACCACGATGCCACATTTAAAATAGTTATTACCACATTTAAAATAGTTATTACATGTGCAGAGAGACGGACGGAAATCGGGCCGCATCGCGGTCGTTCGGATATAGTCGGAGTTCCCGAAACGTGCGTGCGAGACTAGCACAAACAGAAGCAGAAGATTTTTTTACAGCAAAGCCTCACGAAAAGGTTTCAGTGGACCAAAGCAGGGCCGGTTTCCCGAAATCGAAGAGTGTTGACAGCGACAAGGAGTTGTCCGACAGCGACGAGGACTGATCTATTACGCGACTCGTATCGCAGCCGTAGTGGTGACATTTTTGGCGGCAAGGCCCGCTTTTTGACTTTGTGTTTTACTTTTTTGAAACTTCAGTTCTTTAAAACCCAAATACTTGTTCTTCTGAATGTGCGAAGTTTGACTCCTACGGACTTTTTTTGTTCTTTTCTCTCACGAAAAATGGGTGCGCGTTACAATTGAGGGCGCGGTAGAATCGAGTAAATACGGTAATTGTGACATACTAGATGTGAAGAAAGTAAAGTGGACGAAAAGACAACTTGCTGCCAGCAGGGACTGAACCTGCAATCTTCGGATAACGCGTCCGATGCTCTACCAATTGAGCTACGGCGGCAGTCGTCGTCCCGTCCACTTTATCGAGTATTTATGTGCATGCAAACCTGGCAGCATTATTCAAGACCACTCATTGCCATGACGGCGAGTGTGGAACTATCTTTGTTTGCCAGCTCGCAAAGAATACACTGAAACCTCATTACAACAAAGTTATGTTTGAAATGCAATTAACTTTGCTATACAGTAAAATCTCGTTAATTCGACCCCCGTTAATTCGGAATTTCAGTTAATTCGGACGCGGCGTCTGGTCCCGTCCAAAATGTGCATTGTTCTATGGCTGAGAACTCTCATTAATTCGGACAGATTCGACCGCGCTTCGGTTAATTCGAACTCCCGACCGAGGTCGGGTCGAGACGGGGAAGCACCAGCGGATACCGCCACGGCCGCGGTTCGGATATAATTCGGATTCGCAGCCGAAATCGACGGCGCATCTAACAACTTCGAGATCGGATCATGGCCTCCGAGATTTAAAACGAGGTAACGAGATCGGATTATGGCCTCCGAGATTTAAAACGAGCTTTGCATCTCGGAGGCACATACACAATGAAAGGCAGTGCATCGCTACTGTCATCAGCAACAGGCAACATGGCGACGGTCCGTCCGCGTTATCAACGCGATCAGCCAGCCACGAGGGGCTTTAGCCACGAGTGGTGGATGATAAGTACAGTGTAATGATAAGAATAGCATAGAATATGGCATAAGGCATCGTTCCGCGATAGCACCCCTGGTGTTCCGCAACGTGCGCGGTGAAGCGTTGTGCAGGCCTGGTGTTCCGGACTTCCCGCACGCCTTTCTACGTACGAGCCGTGCAACATTTATCAACACTGACGAGACAGCGCTGTTCTTTAAGGCTCTGCCTGAGAAGGCGATCGTGTTTAAGGGGGACCCGTGCATCGGCGGGAAACGGAAGTAGAGAGTGGGTGACGGTTCTTCTGGCTACGAACATGACCGGCACAGAGTAGCTGCCGCTGCTGGTGATCGGAAAGGCTGCGAAGCCAAGATGTTTTAAGAACATTAAGCAGCTGCCTGTCGACTACCGCTTTAATAGAAAGGCTTGGATGACGGCCGAAATATTTCAAGCCTGGCTGCGTCAGCTAGACCGCCGCTTTGCGGCACAGTGTGCGCGGACAGCCACCTTCAGGAACTTAGCAAAATTGTGATTTCCTTGCACGTTGCCTCCGCGAAGCAAACCGCGATCACCGACTTCTTTAAGAAATAAAAGTCTGGTGGTGGCGGAAACATTTTTCTAGTGTTTTGATCGTACTCGCGACAATTCGAACCCTCGGTTAATTCGGACATTCTCTCTGGTCCCGTGAAGTTCGAATTAACGGGGTTTTACTGTATATCCGAAAATTCGTTATAAGCATACAGTCGAACCGCTGTAGCTATTACCAAGGGCATTCTTCATTTACTTCGTTATAACCGATAATTCCTTATATCAGTGTTCGTTATAATGAGGTTTTTGAGTGTATTCATTTGAAGTAGAAATATATCAAGGATTTCTTGAAATTAAAGTTTACTACATTGAGGTTTAGCCATAGTGGTATTGCAAATGTGGTGATATTTTTGCCAGTATGATAAAAAAGAAAGAACCCAACTTTGACTGTGGTACATCATCGATGAGCTACAACTGTATACCTACCTGGAAAAGGCCGGAAGGCAGCACGAACGTTGATGCTGACTGGTGAGTCAGTGCAAACTGTGAAGCTCTTGAAAATTCCCTGCAGGTTGGGTTCGGTGATCATCACTCGGCCGGTAGACGTCCAGGGCTGGCTCCACGGCCGGATTCGAGACAGTCTTCCACCACTCGGCTGTAGGCTTCGCTGGTGTAGGCCCAGGGGGCGCAGATTCTGCAGTTACAGTAACACTGTTTTCGAGCTCAACCGTAACAATATTTCGCACCATGCAACATGTGTTGTTTCCTGTAGTGTAAGTGCAGAGCAGCCTCTGTGCAGAATTGTATTCGCGAAACACAAGTGGACGTATCATGGAAAGCTAGCGAAAGAGAGCAATGCAGAAAAACAAAAGCGCCGTTACTTCTGCTAAATAAACAAGTAGGCCGGGCTAGTTGCTATAGATCCATCTTTGTAGAAAGTGCAAAACTACACACAGGGACAGCAAGGAAGAAAGACACACAACACTCCTGGACTACAACATGTCTAGTCCAGGAGTATCATAATGTCGATCGATTAAACATTTAGCTAAAGTCAGAATTGTTGCACATTAATTCAACTGAAGTTTTGTTCAACTGGTGTTAACAAGTGTGTTGCTGTAGTCGTGTTGCTTTCCGAGATCCCACCCACCAGAGCGACAACGCTTCGCAGCTTCTTCCAGTCAAGGATCTTGGCTGGCAGCGGGTGCACGGTGGACAGCTGGGCCAGAGCCGCTCGACTGCTCAGGGCACCAGGAGGCAAGGGGCCTTTTACCAGTGGTACCACCTGCAAAGCCGCGTCATTCGATTGCTTATGTACACATCAAAAGTCACTAGGACTGAAGGATGGGGCCTTGGGACACCTGAGAACATATGCAGTGGTACCTCGTCAATTCAAATTCCGTAAAGACAGTAAACTTGTTCCAATAAAGTGCAGCTTAAACTATAGGGAGACCCTAAAACATGGCACCAGATGACCTGAGTTGTGTTCCTCAAAAGGTACGGCCTGCGCTCCCACATGTGTGCCAGCACCCACATGCACTGCTGTAGCAATGGACCTCAGGCAACATGTCTATTCCAAGGGCCTCGGAGAAGAGCACACCACTGCTTTAACCCTGCTCATTGAATGTACGCTGCAGAAACAGATGAGCATCACAAACATTCTCGCAAAAAATAAATTTTGCATTTTGGCTACCAACTCAATTTCTTAGCTGTAGTCTATTTACTATGAATGTCAGAATATAGTAATTACTAGGGGTGTGCGAATATTCGAAATTTCGAATATTTTTCGAATAGTGTTTGCTATTCGGTTCGATTCGCACTGAAATTTTACTATTCGAACTATTCGAACTTCCCAAAACAAATACAGTCAACGTCAGATTGAAAATGACCCCTATGGATTTTCAATATGCTTCACCTCATCACACTCCTGTATTGCGGCAAAGCTGCCTTTCAAGCTCCGTTACGGTCTAACTTAGCTAAGACGCAGTCGTCAGATTCGAGGTGACTCGTACAAATTTTCAATATGCTTCACCTCATTACACTCTCGTATTGCGGCAAAGCTGCCTTTCAAGCTCCGGTCGAACTTGGCCAAGACGCAGTTAACGTCCGATTCGAAGTTGTCCCTAAATTTTCAATATGCTTCACCTTATCACACCCCCGTATAGCGGCAAAGCTGCCTTTCAAACTCCGCTACGGTCGCAAATGTATTAACTCAAGAACATGCTGGTTCCAACATGGAGATGAAAGATGTGGCAGAGGTGGGGGCTCAATTAATGCTGTTTTGGACCTGAAATTTGGGCAGGGAGTCCGAAAAATCGGACACCGAAGCTTTTTAGTATCCAAAATTTCAGATGTTATAATATATCGACGTCAACGGGGCAGACTTAAAACTCCAAACTTGGAGGGAGCAGACAGAAGTTGAAAGAGGAGTAGAGGCTGAGGACATGGCATCTTGGCCTATCACGTGTAAAGTGTTGTCGGCAACTCTTTGGTTGCACCGAATCATGTACATAAATACAATTTAGCCTCTACATTGCCTCATTTTTGTTAAGACAACTACGAAACACCACCCCATGCCAGCGCTTCATCAATCTAGCAAAAAGAAACACTTTCATGTTGCTATCTCATAAGAACATACTTAGGGATTTTCTGCAACTTTTTTCTGTAATTTCACTTCGAACTATTCGAAAAATGTTTGAGAAATATTCGAAAAATATTTGAAAATTATTCGATTCTATTCGCACTGAACTTTCATTATTCGAATTCGCTTCGCACCCAAAATTTTGCTGTTCGCACAGCTCTATTAATTACATTATGCCACATGACGCTCAGGTTCGTTATAAGCGAACTCAACTTGGAATACTTGCACTACTCGTCAATGTTTTCAGTGATGAACCAATTGGCCCAAATCAAAGTTTTATTAGAATGCCATGTTCTGTGCCACAATGTTCCTGATTGTTTATGTTTCACAAGGATGGCTTGGTGGTCTAGTTGCTACTGCATCTTGGAAACGTTACAGTGCACACAGACGGGGACAAAGGAAGGATGTCTCCATCTGTGTGCAGTGTAAGATTTTCAAGATGTCTCTGTTTCATGAAGCCATTGGCCTCATGAAACAGAAGCATGAAATCACTCGCCTTATGACTCCATTGGCCATCGTACATATTTTCTCGCGTTAATTATTTTTCAAAAAGGCTGTGATTGTCCTTGTCGCATCAAAATTTGTTCCGACTCATTTCTTCCAGGAATCTCGGAAGGCTGGAATGACCACCCTAGCTCAGTCACTGCCATCTCTAATCACGATAACTTCTAGACCAGCCCCAACGCTTATCGTATGTCCAGCACCCCCTCTCTGTAATGCCACTAGGCCAATGACAGTACAAAAGTAAAGAACGGGAAACCTGGGCCTTCATCGTGGCTTCCACCTGTCGGGCAGAGTTGAGTGTAAATTGACGCCCAGCCAGTGCCCAGGACTCCCTCTGCAGTGCATCTAGCGCACCGTCCACTTCCGTCACCATCTGATGGGCACGAGCGGGGTCGTAGCCAATCCCGTTGAGATCCATCTTGGACAGCACACCCAGTAGCAGCACCTCTTGTTCTGTGTAGCATTAAGGGTAGGGACAGCAGTGAAGCAGCAGAGTAATAAAGCCCCTCCTCATCTTTGACAAAATGACACATTTTTTCCTTACAAGGTACACTCAAACCTCATTATAACAAAATCATATCTGCCATGAAAATAACTTCGTTATATCCAAAAATTCGTTATAAACGTTTATTTGTAACACTGTACCTATGACAAGACTATTCTTCATTTACTTCGTTATAACCGATAATTCGCTATATCCGTGTTCGTTATATCAAGGTTTGAGTGTAAATGCATCTCCACAATGCGTAGGCACAGCTAACATTCGTGGGCATTTTTTTGCATTCAGACATGTTTTTATCTCGGATTCTTGCTAGGCACTTCTCTGGTCATGCAATACCATGCAGACCAGCCTTAAAATGTTGCCGTCAACATGCTTGGATCTTCGAGTTACACGTTAATACTACAGTGAAATATTCTGAAGTCGCTAACAACAAGTGACAGTGTCAAACTAGTGGTATACAGCAAACTTTAACTGTCTCTATCCTTTGTCAGTGTTCTCTCTTTCCTTTTATTATTTTCATGATATCCCGATGTCTACCCTATAGTAGGTGTGTGATTTCATGCTTTTATGTGGATAGTACCTGGATTTGATGTACCATATCATGTTTTTCATGTGACCTGGCAAAGCTATGCAAACAATGAATTTTTTTTAGAAATGCTAGAATTCTTCAATGACTGATTCACTGCAAACCACTCTTGTTGATGCAATATGTGTAGTTAATGCAATCGTTTATTCCCGTCAAATTACTGCCAACCTTTAAAAAATGTTTTGAGTCGCGGATGGTCTCAGCTATAGGATCACTCAATATGAGGCATGACATTTCTTTCACAAAAGCTAAGTGTTCATTTGCTGTTTACGACGCAACATGTCATTCCTGGTGCTGCTAGGAGCTCCCAAAATGTATGCAAGAGAAAATGCCAAAGGATAAAACTCTTTTTTCAATTCAAGCAGCACAAGTTATTCTTTGGAAAAACCAAAACGTTCACAAAATAACGTAACGCTCACCCACAAATCCTTCATACACATTAACATACGTAGCCTTTCAAAAAACTATAACATGAGAAATTTCTTTTCTAATCTCAATAACCCTTCCACTATCACCTGCCTCTCAGAAGTATGGCTGACAAATTCTGATAGCAAGCTATTTGGTATACCTGAATACACAACGGAAGTGTGTGTCAGTAAGAACATTTGGTATGCTGGTTCAGCAATTCTAGTCCGAGATAATCAGACATATATTGCCATTGCCAAGTTCTCTCGTTCTCTTGCCCTAACGCTGAATATGTATTTTTAGAATTCGATAAATCATTTCTTTCAGCCAACAGTAGACACACAGTACAGTAGGCTCTCAATAATTCAAACTCACGAGGAGCCCAGGACTTTGTATGAATTATTACAAGTTCTCACAAATATGACTTGGTGCAACGTACCAACTTGTGTTGTAATGTTTATCATTTCTCAGAGACGCAGTAATGTCACAGACAGCTCTGGATGATTACTAGTAAAGTTTTTAGATGTCAGAAATCATACTGGTACTTGTTATTATACGGCGCACGCATGCGTGTGTAATTAAGGGACAAAACATGCTGTGTACCGAGACATCTGGTTTCTCCCCAATTTTAGTATGCTTTCCCAAATGACACCAGAGTACTGCGGCAAAAGTGACAAGAAGCGTTTGGTGCGTGGTCGACCAATGTTGGTGTCACATTTTTTTTTTCCCTTTCTCAGCCAACGTGCAATTGCTAGTGCACGTGATATAACTAAATGAGCACTTTGTAGGCAGGCAGTCTGCTTTACTTGCGACTGCTGTGAGTGAACCAGAAGCGACAAAAAAGGCAGCAGATGTCTTCAGGTATGGACAAGCAGAAAGTACGAATAAACCGAAATTTATGCAATGGAGCAGTCTCAACTAAGCGGCTTTAATATACATCGAAAACACAGCAAGTCAAACAAAAATTTGGAATTTGTTTGAATTATCGAGAGTCTACTGCATGTCTTCATCTTAGAAAAAGAGTACATAAGAATGAAGAGTAGAAAAAAAAATGGTCTGTGTGCCCGTGTTGCGTCACACATGCACATGCAACACAAACCTGTCCTCTGCTCTTCAGTCTTCATCTCCTGTTTTTATTCTTTTTTCCAAAATGAAAGCATACCAACTGCAGGATTTTCTGCTTCGATAACATTTATTTGCCTATTACATTCAGCACATGACAGGAAATTTCCGCGAGGGCGGGACTAGTGCTTGGCACAGAAAGGGTTAAGTACATTTCAAATGTTTTCGTTTGGGCAATGTACATTCAGGAAATAAAAGGTGGAAGGAACGAATGGTACTTGACAGCAGAGCACTTGCCTTTATACAGGGTGTACATGTTGGCTCTCTTCAGCGCCGACACCAGAGGCCTCTGGAGGCGCAACACCAGAACAGACAGTCTGGCAGCAGCTTCCTCCAGTATATCACCAGAGTTGGTGACACCTGTGAATGATACTGTTCAGTCAATCAGTGATTTCCTTTCTGTATCTGTGATATGTACTATAAACCACTCCCTTTGTAACACCTTGTAGTGCTCGCAAGGTACAATCAATCAATCAATCAACCAATCAATCATTCAATCAATCAGTTAATCAATAGTATTTGAGGGCACTGCCTTCTAGCATGGTACACACATAGTAGTAGAATATAGTCCCATATTCTGCTATATTTAAACTTCATGAGATATAAATGCAAATTATTACCTTGCTGAAATCGTAGTCCGATGTTTTTCACAGCTGTGTACCTCTTTCATCCCTCCACAGTTAGAAAGTGGTACATAAGTTATTTAATTGAGTTTAATTACTAATCGAATGTTAGCAACAAAAGTAGTCATTGCCTGCCATTCAACTTGACAGCGAATGCAGATTTGGTTTTCTTTGTACAAAGTGATCCAGCTCATTCAAATACTATGGGCACGGTGGTAAAGAGACGTCCCGCATGCCACTTTAAGGTTTTAAATTATTTAATTATGGTTTTATAGATCACGTATATAGTGATCTGTCATTTATAATCACCAATCTACTTTAGTGAACTCATGATTTCCCTCCACATACTTTTGAAACTGCATCCACATATATTGGACATAGTAGTACACTCAAACCTCATTATAACAAAGTCACATCTGCCACGAAAATAACTTTGTTATATCCGAAAATTCGTTATAAACGTTTATTTGTAACACTGTAGCTATGACAAGACTACTCTTCATTTACTTCGTTACAACCGATAATTCGTTGTATCCGTGTTCGTTATATCAAGGTTTGAGTTAGTACAACAGACAAGTCAAACAGAGTCACAAGAGGACTTGGGCATGCACAAAGTGAAAAAAGTACTAATAATCAGGGGTGTAGCTAGAAATATTTTTTTTTGGGGGGGGGGGTGGGTTCAACCATACTTTATGTATGTTCGTGCGTGCATTTGTATGTGCACTTGTATATATACGCAAGCAAAACTGAAAAATTTCGGGAGGGTTTGAACCCCCCAACCCCCCCCTGGCTACGCCCCTGCTAACTGTAATAATAATAATGAAAAAGAATCAAGACAGGCTTTGTGAAGCATGAGAGGGGCACGTGGCAGTGCACACCCCCATTTCTATCAAACCAAAATGAAAATGCACCCTCCTAGTTTTATTATTTTTTTTCAGAAGCCTGCTCTTCGGCGTAGTAGTGACCTCCTAATTGAATCAATTTGTACCGTCTGCCTGTCGAACATTGCTGCCACTGTGGCATACTATTTTGAAAATAAAGTAGACCCTCAGTAAACTGAAATCTCTTAAACGGAACAGCTGCCTCTAGTATGACTGGTTTCATTCTTGAATTCTGCAACCCTGTTCGTCTCTCAGTAAACGGAACTTCTGTTCCACAGAACTTACTTCCCAGGTCCCTTCAGGTTCCGTGTGTCTACTGTACTCTGTAATGACAATCGCTTTTTCTTTTGTGGTAATCAAACCTGCTGTATACAGCATAGCGAGCTTATATCGTTTGTCACCTGAAAAGCAAATATTT